>NW_020956015.1:74146-152059 GCF_003031625.1 Empidonax traillii
GAAACAAAAAAAAAAAAAAAAAAAAAAAAAAAAAAAAAAAAAAAAAAAAAAAAAAAAAAAAAAAAAAAAAAAAAAAAAAAAAAAAAAAAAAAAAAAAAAAAAAAAAAAAAAAAAAAAAAAAAAAAAAAAAAAAAAAAAAAAAAAAAAAAAAAAAAAAAAAAAAAAAAAAAAAAAAAAAAAAAAAAAAAAAGAAACTTAGTGGGGAAAATGGAAAATTACTGGAAAAAAAAATACAAATAACAGGGGAAAAAATATAACTAACAGAGAAAAAATTACCATTAACTGGTTGGGTTTCCCAAACTCCATCAAATCCACCTGAATTTCTTACTCTGACATTTCACCCCCCGGGGAATTTGGGAATTCCCCTCAAAATATGGGAGATGGATCTTAACCTCTGAGATTTCCCATTCCAGGCAGGAGAGACTGTCACCTTCAACAACTGCTCCAAGGAATGCCACTGTCACCCATCACGAGGACTGGTGTGCCGAGATATGCAGTGTAACCCAGATCAGGTGTGTGTCACCCGCGATGGGGCACAAGTGTGCACCAAGAGGGAAGGTCACTGCCGGCTCACACCTGGAGCCATCCTGACCACCTTTGATGGCGTCTCCGGGCTTCTGCTGGCCAGTGGCACCTACAAGGTGTCAGCCCTCTGCGATGAGGAGGCACCTGACTGGTTCAAGGTGGTGGCAGAGGTCAGTGACTGTCGCGACACCAATGTCCCCGCAGCCACGGCTGCCATCGTCTTCGTCCGTGAGGGCGTCGTAAGCGTCAACGGCAACATGGAGGTGTGGGTGAGTGGGCAAAGCAAGAAGTGAGGGTGTAGGGGTGGTTTGGGTCATTCTAGAGAGACCTGGGCACTAATCTTTTTAGATATTACCCATTATTTAGCTCCTTCACCCAAAATAAAGTGGTTATGCTCAATAATTAGCCATTTTTGCAAACAAAAAGAGTGATTTTGGCTAATACGGAGTGATTTTGTCCACGAACAAACTGGAGTTTTATCACATTTTTGGGGATTTTCTGGAATTTTCCAGGTCAATGGCCTCTTCACCCGCCCTCCCGCCACCATCTCCAATTCCGTCTCTGTGACCTCATCCCCTGGGAATGTCACAATCACCCATCATTCTGGGGTGTCTGTCACAGTCACTCGTGGTGGGGAGGCAACCATCACTGTGGCCTCGAACCTGGCCACCCGTCTGTGTGGCCCCTGTGGGAATTTCAATGGACATCTCAGAGATGACCTGAAGCTTCCAGATGGACGTGATGCCCAAAGTGTTGGTGAGGTGGTGGACATGTGGAAATCCCGGGATTTTGCTGGATGGTGAGTAATTCCTAATTTTTTTACCCCCAAATCCATGGTTTTTTTCATCCAGAAATTTGGGAATAATGTTGATGGGGGAGGGGATGGGCAGACTCTGGAAGAAATTTTCCAGTTTCTCTGGTTTCATCCGCAGCGACTGAGGAGGGATCCTGCAGGAACAAGCCTGGTAAGCAAACTCTTTGCCCAAAAATGAGCCATTTTTCACAATAAGGGGCCTTTTTTTCCCCTATAATGGGATATTTTTCCCAACAATGAGCCGTGTTGCACAATAGTTACCATTTTTGAGCACCAAATGAGCCATTTTTGCCCAATAATGAGTCATTTTCCCCCAAATCAAGCCATTTTGCATAATACTGATCCACTTCTACATAGTAATTACCCATTATTTATATATTATTATTCCATTTTGCACAATAATTCCCATTTTTTCCAGTCATTTTTTTCTGCCCAAAATGATACACTTTTCTCTCTGTTCCAGCCAAATCTCCCACCAGATCCGTCAGGAAGTTGATGCTCCCATCTATCCTGTCCCATAGGCAGATCCAGCTCTAATTTCCCCAAATTTAGGAAAATTATGGATTTTGCCTCAAATCCATGAAATTTTCCTGGATTTTCCCAAAAGGATCATCTCCATGTGGATGCAGATGCCAAAGTGTCCCATCTGACCCCTGGAACCCCCCAAAAATACTAAATTCAGGTCAAAAAGCCCCCAAACCGCCTGCTTTTTCCCCTATAAAACTTATATTTCCATTGGATGGTTATGATACAACAGTCAATAAATGCTTTTAAAGGTTTTTTTTGAGGGTGGATTTGAGGTTTATTTGTTAATTTTGAAAACTGGGGGATCATGATTCTAAAGTATGTGGGAGTACAGCTCCCAAGCATGAGGCACTCTGACCCCTAAGTGTGGGGCAACGTTATTCCCAACCAGGGGGGGAGGAGGGGGAGAGTTGTGACCCCAAGTGTGGGGCATTGGGATCCCCATGTGGTTCAAATTGCAACGCCAAATTGTGGGGCATTCTGGTCCAAGGATAGAGCACTGTGAGCCACAAAGTGTAGGATGTTGCCACAAAGTGTGGGGTATTGCAACTACAAAATGTGGGGCACTGAGACCTCCAAGTCCGATATACTGAGGCCCCTAAGTGTGGGTCACTGTGACACCAGGTATGGGATATTTGACCCTCAAAGTATGCACACATGACCCCCAGGTACAGAATGCCTTGACATCAAAGTGTGGGACAATGTGACCCAAAATGTGTGGTCCTGTGGCCCCTAAGTGTGGAGCACTGTTAACCCAAGCATGGGGCATCGTGACCCCCAGTGTGAGGCCCTATGACCCTGAAACATGGGATATTTTGACCCCAAAGTCTAGGGCACTGTGACCCCCAAGTGAGGGACATTGTGACCCCAAAATATGTGGCAATGTGATCCTTAGGTGTGGGGCAATGAGTCTCCAAAGAGCGGGGCAATGTGACCTCCAAGCGTGGGGTATTTTGACTCCAAAGTGTGAGGGTACCATGACCCCAAAATATGGGACAATGTGACTCCTATGCATGGGACAATATAACCTATAAGTGTGGGTCATTATGTGTACCACTGCAACCCCCATATGGGGCATTGCAACCCAAAGAGTGGAGGAGGTCTTACCCCAAAGTACTGGGCACTGACCTCCAAGTGTGGGACATTGTGACATCCCAAGTTTTGGTCCTTGTGACCCACAGCTGTGAGGCACTGTGACCTCCAAGTGCAGGGCAATACAACCCACAGTTGTGGGGCAACATGCCTTCCAAATGTGGGGTAATGTGACCTCCAAGTGTGGGGCACTGCAACCCTCAAGTGTGGTGCATTGTGACCCCCACTTGTGGGATGTTTTGACCCCAAAATGCGGAGTGTTTTGACTCAAAACTTCGGGCCGCTATGACACTAAAGTGTGAGGCACCACAGCCCAAATCAAGCCCTGCCCCCCTCATCTCCCCTCTCTCTGCTGAATCACCCCTCTTCTCCTTCCCCCACTTTTCTCCATTCCTGTTCTATTCCCATCTGGATTCTTGGCCACTCAGGCTGTGGGAGGGGGACCACCAGCTCCCTCTCAGTTTACCTCCATGGGAGCAGGGTATTGGGTGTCTCCCACCCTGCCTTGGAAGTTCCCAGATTTCCTCATTCTCGCCTAAAAATAATGACAAATACTAAAACCTTGGCAGTGGGATCCAAGATTCCCAGAAATCTAGGAGGACCTGGCAACATTCTCAGATACTTTTGCAACAATTTGGGTCTTGCCAAGAAAACTCAGAATTTTCCTGAAAAATTGCTGCAAGAAGCTGATTTTTAACCATTTTTTCCCCCTTTTTTTTTTTTTTTAACCTCAAAATCTGGAATTTTTGGGGAGATGGATCCAGTTTTTGGGGCATAAATGGAAAACTTGTTTCCAAGGACTGGATCACAAGGCTGGGGAGGGGCTTGGTGAGGGAGGAGGGTTGGGGGTGCCCTAAAGTACAGGGAGAGGTTGTGGGGTTTTGGGGTGACCTAAAGTGGGAGAAGGGCTTGCAGAGGAGCAGAGGGAGAGAAAACTCAGATGACACATTTCAAATATTATTTAAGCTACTCAAATATTTCTATATTCAAGCATTATTCAATCATTATTGTTGTGGTGGTTTCTTGTTTGATATTTTTAGACACAACAACTTAAAAAGGCTTTTTACTCATCTTTTAAGTCAGAATTGACGTGGTCACAGTTTGCAAAGAGAGTTCTGGTTACCCTCCCTGTGAGTACTACATGTGAAGGGGGTTTTTATCCTGAAAATGTGATAGTGGTCTGATTTCTTTTTTTTTTTCCCCTCCCTTAATTTTTTTTAGTATTTAAAGATTTCCATTTACCTATTTAAAATGGTAAATAGCTCTGGAAAACCTTGAATGGGAAGGATGTCTCGAAGTCTTTTTAGGCTGTTGTGTTGTAAGAATTCAATTGCAATAAATCAAAGGTTGATCAATATTTCATGTTTTTTTTCTGAGACGAATGAGTTTAACCCTTTTTTTGTGTTTTAATGGAGAAAAGCACCAACATACAGGGGTTGGTGGCTAACTCTTGGATAATTTATTCTGTATCAAGTATTATTTTCATCACATGGTCACAAGAGATGTCAAGTCTCTTGGGGAATTAAAAGCATTAGGAGAAAAAAATTAAAATCCTTATTTAAAAGAAAAAAAAAAAAGTGATGTTTTGCCACCTTTCAAGCCAAATATCCATCAGCAGTTTTCCAGGTGGAAAATCTCTTCATCTCAAAAATTAAGTTAGTTGTTTCTATATGTCGTACACACAGTGCAGTTCTTTCTCAGAATCAGCAGTCTGAGGAAATACTTTTAATTAAAACAAACAAAAAAGTCTTGTTTTGTTTTGTTGCTTGGGGTTTTGTTTGTTTGTTTGTTTGTTTTTAATTTTGGCTCAGGATGCCAATATTTTAATTCTTGTTTTCAAGAGCATACACTAGGTTTGGTTAACAGTCCACACTAAGTTTCCACTGAGTGTCATGGGAAAACAGAAGTACAGATTTGGTCACAGAAATACAAAGCAAAGGAGTGAATCTCATTGCTTGGTGGCTTTTTTGTTGGTAGTTTGTTGGGTTTTTTTTTTACAGAGGATCTGGTAGTGACAGCAATGGGAGTGTGCAGGATGTGGTACATAGAATCATAGTCATGGAATGGTTTGGATTGGAAGGGACCTTAAAGCTTATCCTGTTTCAGCTGCCTGCCAAGATTAGGGACACCTTTTACTAGACCAGCTTGCTCCAAGGCCCATCCCACCCGGCTTTGAACGCTTCCAGGGATGGGGCAGCCACAGCTTCTCTGGGCAGCCTGTGCCAGGGCCTCTCCATCCTCACAGAGAAGAATTTCTTCTGTATATCTAACCTAAATTTCCACTCTTTCAGTTAAAACCCATTACTCCTTGTCATATCTCTACAGTTACCGAAGAACTCCCTCTTACTCCTGGGCCCTTTCTTCCCCTGAAGGGGATCTCTGTGGGGCATCCACATATCCACATCCACCCTCACTATTGGACTTCTAATGTGTCACAGGTCTGTGTTTTGCTCTGAGACCCATGGTGCTTGTCTAGGGTTTCAATTTTTCAATGATCTTGTGTATTTGATGGGTCCACACACTCCCCCAGTGCAGGGGGAGAGAAGAGGTCCAGCAGAAGCAGATACCTCCTGTTCGTAACCTTGTGCCATGGCACGAAGCATGTGCTCTTCTTTCAGAAAGCTGCTACAAACAAAATCAATGAAGATTACTTCTGAGCCACAGAGAATCTTTTCTCTCACCCACTGGGAAACTTTTCATTTGAACTAAGCAGACAAGCTCCTTTTCAGGAGTGAAAGGGCCCAGGTGTAAATCTGCCTCCAGCGTTGGAGAGTTAGTTACCTCTGCAATTATTTTCTGCTTACAGATTCCACAGTACAAATACCAAAGATATTTTCTTTCTGTAAAACAAGCACACATGTTTATATATGTCCTTGTAAATCCCCTTTCCATGAAAGTAATCTAGAAGATTATGTAATATTTCTTTGGGATAGAGGAGCAGGTATAAGGATGCTACAGAGCTGGATGGAACAAGACAAGGCCAAACAATGAAAAAAAAAAAAAAAAGGAAGAAATGGCAGTACTGCAGATAAGTTACTGTGATTTTGGTACTGCTGAGCCTCAACCCCCTCAGAGTCGAGATACTATCACAGTAGTGGTGCCCTACCCAATGTTGATATGGCAAATAATGACAGAAAACGGGAAGAGGCTGTGATGCCACTGAGCCAGAAACAGAAGAAGCTGTGATCACCTGCCAAAAAAAAAAAAAAAGCTTTCCATGACTGCATCCTTCCTGCTATCTGCCAGTAAACCTTTTCCTCCTGCCTCTGCCTCTAGCCCTGGTACAGCAGACAGCTGGTAAGACAGTGAGTGAGGCTGCAAATATAATCCTTTTGGGTCTTACAAAGTCACACACAGTTTTAGGCAGCACCTTCAAGCTCTTTGTTTAGGTTGCTCAACAATATACTCAGATACCAGAGCTGGGAATTAAAAACCCAGTGCCAGGCAATGAGTTGGTGAAGAAAAAGTTCAGTGACTGGCTCCCTGATGAAGCAGGAGTGAAGTTTGTGTGAAAGTGAGTTGTGCAAGGATACAAAAGTGTATCAACAAACATGGTTTGGCCACTGAGAGTGTTCTCTGACCTCTAGACTGGGCCTTACGTCAGGACAAAGTTTTGAGGCTGTGCAGATGGGCTGGCACGCATTCTGTGGCAAGGTGGGTTTCAGCTTCTCGGGTGCTGAATGCAGAGAAGACAGGAGGGGTAAGAGAAGAGGGAATATCTCTCAAAACAAGAAGAAGTTACACTTTCAGCTTCACTTTTACTCCAGAAAAGATGTCCTCTCAAGCTTCTAAATAAATGTGGAGGTTTTTTTTTTTTTTTTTCTGTAATGGAAATGCTTCTTGGTGTATTTTGTGCGGAACAGCACCTTGTGACCCTGCTCTCATGAAGGGCACAGGTAGCCCCTCTTGTGCTGGTTTAAATGCCCAGCTCTTAAAGGTGCTGGTTTGTGTTTTAGCTGCAGCAGACAGATGTTTAGAGATATCTCAGGCTTTATCCCTCAAAGGGATTGGGGAATAAGGTAATAATCACTGCTAATTTGTAAATGTCTTCCTTTGCCAGCCTAAAAATATCTCAGACTCCCACCTCAAATAACATTTTGCAGGCTGAGCCACCTGTGCTCGTCGTCTGTGCTGGGCATGAAGCTGGATACAGCAAGGAGATTGAAAGACTCAAGGTCAAGCTCCAATATTTGATGCTTTTTAAGTGACATACTGTAAGAACTTCTTTTCAAAGACTCTGGCTTCAGTTTGCCTTGTGCTTTCTGATTATTTTGAAGGGATTTCCTGACTAGCAGAACAGCTTCTCTTTTCCTGAAAAACTGGAAATTACCTTATTTTACTAAAAGGCAAATTGAGTCTCTTCTAGGCTGAGGAATTAGTATTTGCATCACTTGATACACCTTGCAAAGTATCTAGAGTGTGATTAAATCCCCTGCTGCACCAGAACCAAGACATGGATTCAGACAGGAGTGTTTCACATCACCAGGTCAGTGAGTCATAATTATATATGTCAATCAGCTTCTGCAGCTGCTCTGTCAGGTGATTCGTGCACACACACTGGTGCCATCTAGAGAAAGGTTCTCGAAGTAACTCTGGAGGTTTCACCAGCACCAGACCTGCCCATTCCATTGGGATGATACCTTGTGTCCTTGGGAAGTGATGAAGACATTGTCTTGTTCTCCCTGCAGTCGGCTGAGTGGCTGGTGCCTGGTGGCACGAGGAGTGATTTCACAGGATGACTGGTGAGATTTGAAGCTGAGATTATCAACAGGTAATGATGGGAATTCCTAAGTGCCAAACTGGGTCAGAAAAACATAAAAATCTTCAGTTTCTTACATAAGAGTCATATTTATTGATCTCCTCATAGACCTAGGTGTAAAAAATTAAAATAAAATTGTCTTGAAAATTAATTGTACCCAAATTATTCTCTCTGCTGTTAAAATAATCACATTTCTGTACTTTCCAGAAGGCATTTATTTCCTCCAGGAGGAAGGGGACTGGAAGGACCTTCTTAGCAGCACCAGCGACATGAATGTACTTGTCGGTATATATACAATGTGGCAAACAGCACACAGCAGATGTGAAAGAGGAAGAGATCATTTATTGCTACTAGTGTAAGGCTGAGGAAACCAACAAACCATCCAGAAATACTTCCAGCAGAGCACACTAGCTGTCAGCTTCTTAACAGTGGTCTGGTCAAAAAAACCCTCCTTTTTTTTTCTCCTCAAAAAACCCCATTGAGCAGATTACATCTAAAAGAAGCCCTCTTATGATCAAAAAGACAATAAACCTAGGGCACTTAGGTGCATGAAGTTCCCCTCAAAAGATGAGCTTAAACTCACATGAACCAAATGAGATGTCCTGCTCGTAAGTTTAGGTGTCAATATCTATGAAAGGTGAGTTGCTTGTATCACTGAACCCCTTACAGGTCGGAGTGCCTTGGACACTTCAGGGGAGTCACAGTAGCATCTTTTCTGCGCTTCCTCTTTTCCTCAGAGACAGGAGTTACGAATCATCAAGGCAAGGAAAGAATATAAGCTTATTTTCCTACCAGTTGATTTTTTACCACCCTCAGAGTAATTTTAGCAGTCCACAGCAACTTGGATAGGACTTGATTTATTCACAAATCCAAAACCTATGGACATACATCTTCCTTAAATTTGGGGACATTTGGATAGGAGCTTGCAGCAATAATCTCACCTCTCTCCCTTCAGACAGTATAGCTAAATAAATGTGTACAGTATTTGCTGGTTTTCAGTTATTTGTCTGAATGTTGTACTATGCTTCACCCTTTTGGTTGGAATCAAAGGGACGAGGTAGGTGGGGTTGTGTCTCTGGGCAGTCCACATGTTTTACTGCTTCTTCCAGATAAAGGAAATGATGATCTGTCTATCTGCCTGACATGGAGGGTGATTCGCACACCTGTTACAACTGAAACACAAAAGCCATATTGTTTTAAAGCACATGCCAGTATAATTAAAATGGGATATAATTAAAACAATTAGCTGATAGCAAAGAGACACCACAGCACTCTAGGGTGCTCACACAGTAGAGCTATACACAAAGGAGAATATATACATGTAAAACATACTTTTTTGGCTGTGCAACCTTGCTTAGCATGCAAAGTAAATTTAATTAAAAACCACAGACATTGTTATCCCATATTAACCATAATACTTTTCCTGAAGCTTTTCAGTAATAAACTGTCTTGGAGTCTCTCAGACACTTTGCCCAAGTAGCACTTTGATGCCACTGTTAATGAAAATTGAATGGTAAAATCTTCTGAAAAGGTGCAAGAAAATGGTTTGCTTTGTTTTTTTTTTTTTTGTTTCGTTTTGTTTTAATTCCAGAAAGAGTGATATTCACGCTAAATCAACATAACAAATTATGTTTATATCTCATCACACTTAGTGAGATTAGAAGTGCTATGAGAAGACAAGCCAATGCAAAACCACAGGTGACCCTGCTGCTGACAGCCTTAGCAGATGCAGAAAATAAATCACTGTCCTGTAAGTCCCTGTAGAAATGCTTCAGGGGCCTGCTTAATGCTTAATGCCATCATGGCCTGATAAAAATAAATCAGCATTAATTCTGTTAAGGAAAAAATTTTGCCTTTCTTTTGAGTAGTGAAATAAGGAGGCCTGCCCTGGGCAGCAGGGAAAAGAAGAGATGCCACCCAAAATAAAAAACCAGAGAATTCCTCAGTGAAGCCATGTGGTCAAATAAACTGCAGTAGCAAACACACTGCTAAAGCAAGATGTGTGCAACATCAGCAGTCAACTGATGTAAGTTTCCTTCTTTACATAAGAGGAGTTAAGCAACAAACAAAACTCCAGTAACAGGGCAGTTCAAGCAGGAGTCCATTATTGTTCATTAGAAGATTATTCAAATATTTCTCCTCGGAAGGAGGCATCCCACTATGTTTGTAAAGCCTAACCCTTTTCTTGAAGGCCAAAACATGAGCTGCAGGAGGAAACCAAGGCACAAACCAGGTAAGGATGAAAGAGCTGTCTCTTCCCACCACCCACTGCCCATCATGCAGTGGAACATCTGCCTCAATTTTACCAGAAAAGCAACACCACTGGTACAGGAAAAAAAGACATTTTCTCACACATCCATGGACTCCCTGAAATGCCTGCAATCAAGGCTATAAATCAGTGCCAAAGATACGACTTCTGCTTCAATGACTCTGATTTTTATTGCACACACCTGTTGAAACAACATCAAACTGCAGCAAAGACACTGTGATACAGAACAGATGCCGGTGGCTATAGCAGGTGGTGTAGCCTTGTCAAGCACAGAAATGAAAGGGAAAAAATGGCCAGGAACTGTTGAGAGATAGTGAGACAGACAGTGGGCTGGATTAGCCTCTGGGTTTTTGCACGTATGGTAGAGAAGTGATCAAAAGAGGAGCAGCCTATGCCAAATGCCTTCATATTTGCCCCAAGCTAGAGATACAAGCATAGCTCCCATGGCTCAGAACTACTGCGTTTGTGTCCTTGGCTATGTCTGGACAGGTTGATAAATACCCAGTCACTCCAGAGAAGCAAAACACATATTTCTTTAAAATGCTCTTTTGACCCTGCAGAAGGAAACAACCATTCCTTTAACAGCTGCATCACAAAAGTCAAAGCATTGTCCTTGTTCTCCATGTACCAATCTATTTTTCTGTCTCTGAAATATCTGTAAATTTCTTTGTGATTGTGAGTGTATTCAGAGACCAGGAACCTCCAAATGCCACCAAACCATCACCCTCAGGCAGCCTGAGAACACAGGTCTCAGCCAAGCTTTGGCAGTTCAGCCAGTTCAGGTGGATATCTTCAGGCAGCCCAAGATGTGAAAATCATGCCATATATTCTAAACAGTTATATCTTGTGTCACTGTCTATGAAATTCCTCCATCTCCCTTGATTTCTGCACCTACGGATAAAACACACTGCAACCTCTGCATGGAGGTGATGTAAAAAACAGTGTCTTGATATCACTGGTGAAAGATAAAATGGTAAATTTTTGTACTCATTTCACAGAATGCAAGTATTTCTCTGGTTTTTATGACAGAAATTGCACTGAGGCAATTTTCTCACTACTGCTTCAAGCAGGAAGTTTTGAGAGCACAGGAACAGGCCGTAGCGGTGTGCTGAAAGGCAAGCCGGCGGGGAAGACAACCAGCTTGGTTAAACAGGGAGATTCTGAAGGAAATCAGGGATAAAAAGAGAGTTTACCAACTATGGAAGAAAGGGCTGGCTGCTTACGAAGAATTCAGGAAGACAGCTAGATCATGCAGAAAGAAAATCAGGGACGCAAAAGCACAATTTGAAGTTAAATTGGCCACTTCTGTTAGGAATAACAAAAAGTCCTTCTATAAATACATTAATAACAGAAGGAGGGGCAAAGAATGGACTTGGAGGGAAACATATTTAATAGAGATGAGGAGAAGGCTGAGGTACTTAACACCTACTTTGCCTCAGTTTTTACCAGTAAAACAGGTGGCCCTCAAGGCAACTGGCCTCTGGAGCTGGTAGACAGAGATAGGAAGCCAAATAGCCCCCTTGTATTCCGGGAGGAAATGGTTGGTGACTTACTGAATCATCTGGATCCTCACAAGTCTATGGGACCAGACAGGATCCATCCTAGGGTAATGAGGGAGCTGGCAGAAGAGCTTGCCAAGCTGCTCTCCATCATCTTCCAACAGTCCTGGCTCACTGGGGAGGTCCATTATGATTGGAAGTTGGCAAATATCACCCCAATCCATAAAAAAGGATGCAAGGCTGACCCTAATAACTACAGGCCTGTCAGCCTGACCTCACTGCCTGGCAGAGTTATGGAGCAAATCATCCTGTGTGCAATCACACAGCAGCTACAGGATGGACAAGGGTTCAGACCCAGCCAACATGAGTTTAGGAGGGGCAGGTCCTGTCTGACCAACCTGATCTCCTTTTATGATCAGGTGACCCACCTGGTGGATGAGGGAAAGGCTGAGGATGTGTCTATCTGGACTTCAGCAAAGCCTTTGACACTGTCTCCCATAATATACTCCTGGAAAAGCTGGCAGCCCATGGCTTGGACAGGTGCACTCTGTGCTGGGTTAAGAATTGGCTGGAGGGCCGGGCACAGAGAGTGCTGGTGAACGGGGCTGCATCCAGCTGGCGGCCGGTCACCAGTGGTGTCCCCCAGGGATCAGTGCTGGGCCCAGTCCTGCTTAACATCTTTATCGATGATTTAGATGAGGGGATTGAGTCCATCATAAGCAAATTTGCAGATGACACCAAGTTGGGAGGGAGTGTCGACCTGCTGGAAAGCAGGAGGGCTCTGCAGAGGGATCTGGATAGACTGGAGAGATGGGCTGACTCCAATGGGATGAAGTTCAACAAGGCCAAGTGCCGGGTCCTGCACTTTGGCCACAACAAGCCCCTGCAGCGCTACAGGCTGGGCACAGAGTGGCTGGAGAGCAGCCAGGCAGAAAGGGATCTGGGGGTGCTGATTGACAGGAGGCTGAACATGAGCCAGAAGTGTGCCCAGGTGGCCAAGAAGGCCAATGGCATCCTGGCCTGGATCAGGAACAGTGTGGCCAGCAGGAACAGGGCAGTGATCCTTCCCCTGTACTCTGCATTGGTGAGGCCACACCTTGAGTATTGTGTTCAGCTCTGGCCCCTCATTTCAGGAAGGATATTGAGGTGCTGGAGCGGGTCCAGAGAAGAGCAACGAGGCTGGAGAAGGGACTTGAGCACAAGTCCTATGAGGAGAGGCTGAGGGAGCTGGGGTTGTTTAGTCTGGAACAGAAGGCTTAGAGGTGACCTCATCACTCTCTTCAACTACCTGAAGGGAGGTTATAGCCAGGTGGGGGTTGGTCTCTTCTCCCAGGCAACCAACAATAGGACAAAAGGACATGGGCTCAAGCTCTGCCAGGGGAGGTTTAGGTTAGATGTTAGGAAGACATTCTTTACAGAGAGGGTAATCAGGCATTGGAACGGCCTGCCCAGAGAGGTGGTGGACTCACCATCCCTGGAGGTTTTTAAAAAGAGATTGGATGTGGCCCTTAGTGCCATGATATAGTAATTGGAGTTGGATCAGGGGTTGGACTTGATGATCTTGGAGGTCTTTTCCAACCCAATCTATTCTATGATTCTATGAAAAGTCATCAAATATTGGTAACCAGTTTATTTTGCAATGGTGATGATGTGCAAAATGCATGAAACCAAGTTCCAGAAATGCACTTTTTTCCTTGTTTATGCAATGCCCAAGGAAGATCCTGGTTGGACTATAAACATCTCATTTAGGCTGCTTGCTTTTGACCAGATGGGACCAGTTCTGAGGATCTGCTGGTGTTTCACACAGCCTCTCGCCCTGACAGAGGCTGATGAGGCAGCAGATCCTGGGCACCATCAGGTACAAGGTAAGCCTGAGATATCTGGATGTGCCAAAAGGACCAAACCAGGCTGGGAAACAATAAAATAGGACACATGGCACACTAAGTATGCTTTCCCAAAAATATGAGATTTAAATTTTATGCTGAGCTCTCACACAAATCACCAGAGATTTTTGTTAAAAGGACAATCGTAATGATGTGGTCCCAGTTGCTCTTTGACTATATGAACACACTATGGGAATTCAAAGACCCCATCAATATGTGCAGTCATGGCAACTGAGAAAAGAAGTTTGGTATATTTATAGGAGGAAAACAACCATATCAATGTTTCCCCTGCCTCTACAAATTGTATTTAAAGGTCAGTAGGCCAGAAAAATACTTTAGAATATGTTTGGCTTAGAAACCTATGCAAATTGTGTGTGGTAATTTATAATTGAAACTATAAATGTCTGCAAACTCCCTGTAATGACTCCCTTAGTGGATACAATTCATTTCCTTTGTGTGCATTCAGCACAGGGAAGTGCCAATTTCCTCTGAATTTGCTTTGTACCTTGGTCAGCCATCATATATCTACACACCACCACGGAGTAAAACTTTGCCTCTGGGGTTTTAGAAGCTCAGGCTGACATTTAGACTGAATATACATCTATAAAAAATGTAAAACAGACACAAAAAGCCAAAAGCCAGAGATTAATAGCAACCGGATATGCAAGTCACTGAATTAAGATCTGACAAATGGTGCAAGGAAAATAAAAAACATAAAAAAATAAAACCCCCAAAGTCTACATTCTAAGTGTTAGAGGTAAAAATTGAACACAGAAAAAGAAGGAAAATTAAGTAGACACAGGGGATGAAAGAACTTGTTCAGATTCTCCCTTAGTTTGATCCTCTCACCCACAGGTACAGGGGGTTTAACAGGTGCAAGTGAACAGGTGAGCAACCCCTTGTAGATTCTGGAAGTTGATCATCAGCCTGCAGAGAATCTCAGAGACTCACAACCAGGTGTAGCTTCCAAATGACCTGACGAAGGAGTATTTGAAACAAAAAGCATTATCCTCATTTGCAAATTTAAGGAAATTTGCAGGGCAGACAGTTTCATAGGAAAGAACTCCGCTGTATCACAGAAGCTACCTGCTTTATCATAAATGCCACCTTGCATGGGGGAGGGAAAAGGGGCACGGAGACAGCTAGTGGCACTGGAAGAAAAACAGCTTTTTCTGAGCCCTATGTAAAAGCACCTGCTTATTTTTAAGGAATGGTTACATACATTCAGAATACCTTTATGGAATCTTTCGTGCCTGTTGCTGTGAATTTCCATGTCCATCTACAGTGTTGCAGTCTCTCCCTGGTTTTATTTTTCACAATATCTCGTTCACGTCTCCAAACTGGAAGCCCTGCACATCCGGGTCCAAAGGAGTGCTGCCAGGTTTCACTGTATTTTACAGCAAACCAAAGAAACAAACAGGAGTCAGCACATCCAGGAATTTCAGAAAATGGAACTTCACATCTTGAAATATGTAGGGTGGAGGGTATGAGTGTGGTGGGGTTGTGAGGAGGGGAAACCCTTCCTCTGAGCCTCAGGAGACAAAGCTTTTGTGGTCAGTTTTTTAAGTCTTTTTCTAAGTTTTTCTTACAGCTTAGCCATGGGAAATTTGTAAACAGCTCTGGTTGTTGATGACGCATTCTTTATGTATACACAGATACATGCATACATACACCTGCAGGCATAAGCAAAAAGTTAAGGAAGCAAATGAGGATGTAATACAAGGCCATCCAAACAATTCAGGAAGCAATTTTTCATAAAATTTAGAAAAAGCCTGTCACAGAAAGGCTGAAAATATAGTAGCTAAAGAAGTACAAGACAGAGACGAAGAGAGATAAAAATAGCAACAATTCCAGCTTCCTATCTCACAGGAGCTCCAGACCTGAGAAATATGTTCCACATTCAAAAGGAAAAAGAAAATAAAACAAGACAGGTGAAGTACGGGGTCAAAAAAGTTTCTCAACAATGTTGTCTACCTAGAATGTTCAGGAGCTGACCTTATTTCTACAAATTAACAGTAGGTATGAGTAGTATTTAACAAATAATCTCCCATCTCCTTTGAGAGTTTGAACTTGTCAAGGGAATAATGGGTGAAAAAATACATTCTTCAAATGAGGTGACACTGTGCCATATGACAAAATAATTTAACATGATGGAAAAGTAAAAATAGAAATTATAGCAAGATAATTCTATTAAAAATTAGAGCAAAACTTCATCATTTTAAGCCAGTTATTCTAATACGGGGGATAGCAAATGCTTTGTCAACACACAATGAATACTTGTAGGTGGAAACGCTGACTCTGGTTTCCTCCAACAAATCTTCTCAAGTCCTGACTATAGTTGTGTGGCAAGATGTGAAAAGTCAGCTCTGGAGGAACACCCTTTTCAGGAGTCTGTTTGGAAAGAATGGGAAAGAATAGGAAAGAATGGGAAAGAATGTGAATATTTTTGAGCAATCTATCATAACTGCATTACAGTCTTCATGAGGAACAAGGTCACGGATTAAAATGTGTCAAGAGGCAGAACTGTGATACCTTCCCTAAAATAAAGCCTTACATGGAGCTGGAAGATGTGTGAAGAAATGTTTTGTAACAGCATCCTGTCTCTTGTTCAGGAGGAGCAGCAGAGACAGTGAACTTTAGGCTCAGGGCTCCAACAAGAGAGGCTGGAAGAGTAGCTACTCTTCTGCCTGAAAAATGATGTGAGTCACATTTGTAGTCTCATCCTATATATATCTTCTTGTCTCATTATCATCCTTTAAAACCAACCTGCATTTCCATATTCTGAGTTCTCTGTTCTATAAGGGCTGAAAAAAAAGAGAGATAAAGTGCCTACAGAACTGAATATAATTGGCTTAATTCACAGTAGGAAGCACCTCACCACTGAAATCAGAAGCTCAGAAATTCGGCTCAAATTAAGTTGGCTGTGAATCGAACTGCAAATGTGTGAGGGATGGCACCAAGCCATGAGGAGAGCAACGTCTCCCTCTGCATCACAGGACAAACCCACGCAGGAGGCTGAGGCCAGTTACTGCCATTCTCATCTACAGTCACACTGAACTCAGAAGAGACCCCTTAATGAAAAAAACAGGATTTGATTCTGAATGAAACTAGGCAAAGATTTCAAGGCAGACTAAACAAGCTCCCGATGCTCCTGTGACCAGTGCACCCAGGTTATTGCCACTTGTCACATTCATGCAGAAGTTCCTACTGCAGCTCAGCAAGAAGAGCAGAAAACATACACTGTGCTGAATAAAATACAATGCTCACCAGTAATTAGCTTTTCCAGCCTCTCACTCCTGAAATGAATTCATCTAAAATGCTGGGAATTGGATTTTAGCTTCAGTTTCTATTTTAAACATAAACAACCACCATGAGCTGGATTTAATGCTTACTTAGTGACTGGGAGGTCAATCACTTTTGATCATCAAATTTCTGTGCACTAATTGGTTAATTTAAGTTAGAACAAAAGAAGAAAATCAAGACAAATGTATCTAATCAGGCATCCAAAGCTGTCCAGATAAGCAGAGCATCCTTCCATTACATTACCATTGCCTTTGGAAGACAGCAATTACTGAAGTCACATCATAGAGGGTTAAAAATTGACTTTGATATTTATTATCTTTTTTTCCCTTCAACCACACAATTTTGGCAGTCTGGCATAGGTGTCCCAGGCCACATTTCATCAGATCAAATAGAAGCTCTGATCTCACAGTACAAGGCAGATTCTACGTTAAAATTTGAACATGATTACTATCTAGTGAACATATAAACAAACTGATTTAATGAAGATGTGATAAGGTAATATCATAATTACACGGGTAAACAGACTTGCTCCCTTTTTACTTCTATTCTGGTAAGCCTTTCTACAGTTTTGCACTCACAGTTTGCCCAAATTTTTGAAGGCACAGGTATTTCTTATGTCTAAACTTTAGTCTTCATCTACCATCTCTCCATAAATCATCAAGCCACTTTTCATGCTTGTGAATTAAGAGATCTATTACTGAGACCTTTGTATTATTTTAGTCCTATTTTAAATATCTGAATGAAAATAAGATGGTGCTGCCAGTCTCCCATTGGGCCCACGACATCAGACCAGTGTCTTTGCCAGGAAAGAGAATGTCACATCTGCTGCTCCTGACCCATCCTAAGAACTTCAGCAGAAATGAAGGGTTTCAGGTGGACCTTTCTTTAAACTTGCCTTCTGGTACAACAATTTTCTCACAGTAGTTTCCTATCAAACAGAAATCATCACAGATTGGGAACACAGTAACATTAGGGTCATTACTAATTAATATATTTTTCAATTTCTGATGCAAATAACAAATGAGTTATGTGAGACAGAAATGCCTAGAAGGTAGATGGAAAATCTGGGGCAATGCGTCAGTGTTTGTGCCATGTCTTGTGCAGAACATGACAAGGGAAAGTGCTGCCCCTGGTGTTAGTTTGAGGCTTCAAAGGACACTGAGATTTTACAAGGAAGCTAATCAGCACACAAGCCCTGAGACAAAACTCATCCTTCCAAATGGCTGGTTCCTAAAGACCTCCTGTTAAGGTAAAACCCTACATGCTTTTTTTAAAATTTAATTTCTGCAGGAAAATATATTCCTAGTAAAGCTGGAAGAAGAAGGTTCTCCAATGTACTGAGATAGTGCAAAACTGTTAAGATAAGATGTATACTGGAAATGAAACCCATTAAACCAAGTATTTGTATTTCCACACAATTTAAAGGTCTGACTTTCAGCAGATCTAGGCTAACAAAAGCAAGTTTACATATTCTTTGACTTCCACATCACATCTACCAAAAACAGCTGAAGAAAAACGCATTCTTAAGAGTTTTCCTCTACCACTTTAAATAGTAGTGTAATGATAAAGCATAGGAATCTGAGCTTTGTTTTTTACTCTAGATTAGTGAATCCATATTCATCTCCATGTTAGAAATGTTGGGACAGAATTTAGTTCAGTATGTATGCTGGTTTGGGCTGGGATAGAGTTAATTTTCTTCATAGTACCTGTTATAGGAGTATGTTTTGGATTTATGCTGAAAATAGTGTTAATATTACTGGGACATATTTATTTATTTAAATCCTGTCTTTTCATTCTAACTTCATTAGCATTATTCGATCTGTGCAAAAAAAACCAAGAAGGTAACAAGGCAGTTAATCAAGAAAGTGGTCTTATTGATAATTTATTGCACTTTTAAGGGGTGTTTCTCATGAATTTATGCACCACTATCAAATAAATTTGAAAATAATGTTTTTACATTTTCCAAACGTGTCAATTCCTATATTTCAGAGGGAAAAGTGAATGACAAGGGACACTGTGAAGAACTGGACTTTTTAAAATGCCTTAAAACATTGTTACTGCACCAAGCTGTGCAAGCATCCTGCCAGTAGGGTGAAGAGAAAAGGCTGAGAGGAGGAGGCCATAGTCTGTGTAGACCTGGGAAGACTTTAGATATTAGGTGCTTCTCAAGGTGAGTTCTGTTATCTAAATGAGAACAGTGGCACTCTCTGGCATGTGATGCTGATCTCCTGTGAGCCAGGCTGTGTCAAAAAGGGCCCTGCATGCACACCACTGCCGCTGCCCTAGAGAAGGTCTCTTAGCAGGGGTGCCTTAAGCACCCCCTCCAGAGCCTAAGTGACTTTGCAAAAACCATCATTTCTAGCCTCTGCAAAACCAGCCTCTGTCCACCAACACACACACAGGGAGGCACTCTGATGGACCAAGGACAACAACCAAACTCACCAGAGACTTTGAGTGGTGACTATATTTATTCTTTTATCTCTCTTTCTTTTCCTCTTTTAATTCTTCTCTCTCTCCCTCTTCCCCTTTCCTTTACACATTTTCTTGAGTGGTGTATTACAACCAAAATGGCTAAATGCCTGTTTTCCCTCGCAATACCTTTATGCCTTTATATTGCCATGTGACTATAGATAGTAATAAAAAAAAGGGCTACATACCTGTTCTCTTTTGCAACCAAATTGTTCTAAAATAAACCATATATACATATATATATAAAAAAAAAAATATATATATATATAAATACTGATCATCTAGTATTGATTTACTTTAATTAATACCAAGGGATTTATTAATAAAACAAAAGTTACTCTTGCCTGGCAGGGCAGGTTGTAACTGATACACGTGATTGTTAGGCCATGACTGCATAGGGGAGTGGAGATAGACATGCAGAGACCCAGCATGTATGTGTTACTGCAGTGGTGTAAAACTGTTGCCAAGGAGCTGGCTATTGATTACGGCTGCAAAATCAGAAACATAGAAGAGCAGATTACAGTAAAATCAGAATGCTCTGAGCACAGCAGGATACATGCGGCAGATGATAAAAATGTCAGTATACAGCTACTTTTGAAAGGAATGAGCTTAAACCCTGAAAGTGGCAGCCTGGTGTCTGTAACTCCATGCATTGTGTCCTCTTCCAGATTCAGCTCCCTAAAGCCTTGCTCCTTTTACTTCCTACAAAAGAGTCTTTGGTTTCTTCTCATGCCAGTGTTCTCGATTTCACTTGTCATTTTTGCAAGCCATGGACATAGGAAAGATATTTTGGTTGGAAAGACGTTTCTGTAGAAAATCTAGATCATCTTCATCATGTCATGAAGTGATCTCTGAACCTGGGAACTGGCTTTCCTGACAAGAAAACCAACCCCCAAGAGTGTCCCACAGTGACAGACCCTAAAGTCCCATGGGTCTGGGTCCAGAGACTGAAATGGAGATGTCTCAAGAGGTACTGGGAAAGTCTGTTGCTTTCTCAGAAGGTGGAGATGACAAGCGGGATAGTCTTCTAATGGGTCCTCAGAGGCAGAGTTTTTGTTTAAATCCTTGCTTACAGCAGCTTTCAGAAGTATAAGTTATGGCTATGTAGCTGTGAAAACAAGGAAGATTTTTAGGATAAGGGTTGTTGAAACTGAGTGAGATCACCCAGATCATGATAAAGGAGAAGTCCTTTATTCGAATTTATTTATTACATATATACAAATTTATTCAAAAGTATTTATTACAAAAATGCTGCAGAGGCAAGTTTGTAACAATTTGAGGCAACTGATATTCAATAAAGGGTCATTGTAGTTTTTTTGTCTCAGTCTTAAATAATTCTGTTCAACTTAATTTGTCTTAATTTCAAAGTGAGCTTTTTCAGAGTACGCTCCCTGTATGACCAAGCCCCAGTTCTCACCCAGAAATGAGAAATACAAAAAGACTGGTTATGCCACACAGACTCACCTGAATGAATCCAAGGAAAATTAATCTAGCCGTATGTTATAGGTTGCGTGACATTTGAACAGAAAACTGACTGCATGTCAGTGCTGCACACTCTATAGAAATGAATACTCTGTTGATATCCACTTCAGAAAATATAATTCATCTTTCTCTCTCACAAAACATGATAATTGACTGATTTATGCTTTGTCATGATTCCCATTACAGTCTAATTCCATATAATAAGAAAATAAATAAAACTGATTAATCAAATGCTGGGTTTTAAAAGTATCCCAGTGGGTATTCATAAATCTACAATTTATTACACTGCATGGTTCTCTTATTCCAAGTTGGCAGTTTTATTCTATGTTTAAACCATTTTTGGCCATATTTTGGCCATAGAGAAATTTGTGCAAACATTAAAAAAAACAGTAAGTGAATCCCAAAGGCCACAAGTTCATGTTTTGTGAGGAGGGTACAGAGGGTTGACATCAGAAGCTCAAAACCAGGCACTGCTTATACATTGACTGTAGGGATTTTCCTGATTTCTGATGGCCATGAGATTTGTTGTCAGACACACCAATATGAATCTTGCAGTGAAGTCTGATGAATTTGACAGGGTTTAGTGACTCTCACCGGAGCAGGGTCGGATGACATACTGCATCACTTTAAAGCCAATAAGTCAAGAAGTTTCCAGTGTCAATACTATTCTGCATTCATTTCCTTCATGTGAAATAGCGATTTAAAGACTTCCAGGACTTGCCTATTCGTCTGCAGGGCTTTGTCTGCTCATGCCATTCCATACAGTAATGAGGACTGATTACACCCTATGTCCTGCTGCACTGAGAAAAATGAAGCCTTGTTCCAGAAAGTGATGCCCTGAGTGCAGTTAGCTGAGCCTGACATATGCAGTGCGTGGAAAGACAAGAGCTGTTGAGCTGCTCCCTCCATGTATCTTTCTAATACTTACCTAAATGGATTGATTAACTTCAGTCACTTTTAATAGGAAAACATCTGCAAGTGTATTTCTGCTGAAATGGTCAAAAATGGCAGATGATTTTATGCGTCTCAACCTCTGAGCATTTATGAAATTAAAAGTCTCTATTTAAAAAAATGAAAAATGGTTTTTTTGGGGTTTTTTTGTTTGTTTTTGTTTTTGTTTTTGGGAGGGGGGGAGAGAGGTTTGGTTTTTTTTTTTTTTTTTTTGTTAATTTGGCCAAAATTCAGTACAAACCCTTGTATATGTAAATGCAGAAAAGAGATAAAGAGTTAATGTTCAGCTCATGGCTGTACACACTGTGGATCTCCATGTCTGACTGGAACTTTAGGAACTCCAAGGGCACAACAGGACAAAAACTGAGAACTATCACAAACGACAGCAATGCAGCTGATCTGACCACTAACAGAGGGATGTATCCCTCTCCTCAAAATCAGTGTTGCCTGGAATTTATTATAGTCTTGAAGGCATTAATTTCCCCCAATTTATATGGAAAACCAATAAAACTATAAAAGAATGTTCTTTAGGACCAGATAGTGGATGGCTGAAAATAAAACTACAGGAAAGAAAAAAGAAAGGAACACTGAAGTTTCATTAAAGAGAATATATTTGTTCTGTTTTCTGAACTTAGGTGTAGGTCTAGGAGACTCTAAAGGTGGCATCAGGTGTGCCACTAAGTCACCATCAGCAGAACCAGGTCACACTGGAGCAGGTTCCAGCATTCTCTGCACCCACAGGGAACACACAACCCTTCCCTGAACAGTGGGGTTGTTTCACCCCTATGAGTTCACTACACATGCTCAACCTTCTCAACTAACAGCCTGTGGGAGCTGGATCATTCACACAGTGTTTTTCTTCTGTTCTGACTGAATTAACCTATGCCTCCATCAAGAATAATTGTGCATAAAAATTTAAAGTGTGGTTTCCATGACAACCTGAATGCATGACTTCAGATTTTGCCTTCTGCAAGCACTTTTTTTTCAGTAGAACTGGGTTACTAAAGTACCTCTTTGGGGAAGTGGAATAAACAGGCAGGTGTTTAGGGTGACACTATGGTAGTGTCTGCACTATTTTTAGACAGCTCTGAGCACAAGCCTGGTCTGAGAACTGGATCCTCATCCCTCATACCATAGTCTCAATGAACGAATCAGAGAACTGATTTATAGTAACAATGGTGTTTTACATGAAAATAAAGCATTGGCATTTATGTGGTTGCTCTTTACAGAACTTGCTCTGGGCACTTTCTTGAGGAACTCCGAAATTGCAATTAATGAGGAAACTACCCTGCACTGACATCAGCTTTCACAGGGGTTGGTTGGGGTAACTCAGTTTCTCCAATATCATTTTCTGAAGCAGAATAACCTGTAATTTTTTTTTTTTTGGGGGGGGGAAAGGGGAAGAACTTGAACTGACAAGGACAGATTTCGCCTCCTAAACCAATATATTCCTTTGAACACAGCTACTGTCTCTAGCAGAATAAAAGAAAATCAAAATGAGATAAACATGAGATGAGATCTTCATGAATACAAAAAGCATTTCATGAAGCACAGACCTATTATATTGGTCAAGTCTTAAAATGCTTGGGTTTTGGTGTTTAAAACTATGTTCCCCTCATCACTGGGGTTTTGGAAGAACTTCAGAATAACCAAAGGTTTTAGGTTTCTCCTCACCAATTTAATACTGGCATTGATGAAATCAACAAGAGCCATATCTGACTTCAACTGTCCCTCTCAGGATCCATCTCACAGATTTTCAGGTGCAAGGCATGTTTATCCACAGATCTCACAGCATGCAGAGATTTTCATTTTGGTATGTGTATGCAATTTCAGTTAGGAATCTTCTCTTCTGACTAGTTTATTTTAACCACAAAGATGTATATTTTTTTCCTCTCTGGGCATTATTTTCCTTCCATGCAGCTTCTAGAAATGCATAAAATAAAAATAAAGATGTAATCAGTGTGGCACTGTCTTTTTCCTTCAGGTTTTAGCTTGCGTAGCTCATTATTTGCCCTACAATGTGGTGTAGTTTGCTCTTCTACAAGTCCTAATTTTTCGAGACTTCCAGATTCATCTACACATTAAAAATGCTATTTATTGCATGGAAGCACAGCACACTAGAAGGCAGTGTCAGATGATGTAAAGGTACCTCTCTGTTTACATTGCCATTTCAGCCCCCTCATTCACAAGTGTAGTGTAAATCCAGTGCTGACTCTGTGAACACTCCATATCTCAAAACCTAACATATATAAACAGTAACCAAATGTATCTTAAGAAATACTTTATATATATATATATATATATATATATATATATATATATATATGTATATGTATTATTCTTCCATGAGAAAGTAATTTGGATCACAACAATGGCTTTCCTTTTTCAATTTGCCTATTTCTAGCAAGGCAACGGCTCGAGAATTGATCAGCCTTCTCATGTGCACAGACATTGCTGATCATTGGGAAACTGTATACACTGAAGGGGTTTTTTCATGACCTTCTTGGCGGGGGAAATAAAAACAAATATCTATACTTACCATTTCAGAAATTCTTCTTTTAATGAGCCCTGGGTCTGTACACTGCATAAGGTATTCAACATGAAATTGCAAGCACAATTTTTAATGGCAATCTTTTGAAAACCACAGGTTTCCCATAGCTCCTTAACATGCTAAACTGTTTTTTTTTTTTTTTCTGGGTGAGAGCAGATTGCTCTCAGAAGGAGAAAACTGCAGTCGGTCATTTTCATGGCTCATAGGGCTTGATTTGAACTGTCAAAATGGTTAGAGTTTTTCTGAGGAGGTAAAAAGAAACACTGATCTGGGCTGAATGCTTGCAAGCACCCTTGGAATAAATGCATTTCAGCTAATCTGATTAAATTGCTGTGAAAACACATCACATTTTGGATGTAGAAACTTAGGCTTTGTTCTTCATAGGAACCCAATAAGGTAGCTAATAAAACTAGCTTAGCATTCAGGTATACATAAAGAAAACAACTGCTCTTACACTGTGCAGAGACACGGGTTAAATCTGCAGGCACTGCTGGTCCCCTGCAATTCACATTGCTATGAATGATCCCCTAAAACACCTTATGCAGAGTGAACAGTTGTTACAGATTGAAAACTGGGGTCAGCCTCGTTGGAGACACATCCTATTAGCTAATGAAGATGCTTTTAAATTCTTCATCAATAACAAACATCCTCAGAAACCATGGAAACTTGTTACCCTCACTGCACCTCATTCTTCCTCCTGGTCTCATTAATTTGTATTGGCTTTCTATTCTTCCTCTTTTTTAATTCACAGATGAGTAAAGCAAATACATATCATCCTATTTTCCATGTTTTAAATTAGTAGATAATTATTTTGAACACAGAAAATTGAAATGGAAATAAATCATTGGGAGTACACCTTCAATCTCTCTACTGGTTGGTCCTGGAGACAGGGAGCTGCAGCAACAGCCTGTCTGGATACTGCATTCAACAGTTCTAACAGAAACTGATTATATTTTTAGTTACACGTTTGTGCGATGATAAAACTAGTCCTCAAGTCCTCATTTTTATAGCAAGAGAGTTATAAAAGAGTGAGCTTTGCTTCATGAATTTCCTATAGGAAACTTACCATGAGGTGACCAGAACTCAGAAGTGCCCAGGTAAGAGGCATCTGTACCTCTTGCCTTATCCTCCTGCTTCAGTCTGGGAACTGTATGCTGAAGACTCCAAGAAAGGGGATCTCTTGGAAAATGCTCTAGAAATTGGGCTGGAAAAAAACTAGAAACAAGACTTGTTTCAGACTAGAAAAAAGAAAACTGCCAAGCAGAAATAAGAAAAGTCAGTAGATCATGAGGGAAGGGATAGAGGAGAAACCGCTGTATCAGGAAGAGAGTCATACTTTTGCCAAAAGGATAACGTGGCAGATTGGCACTGCCAGGAAATGGTGATGGCTTCTCTCACTGCAGAAAACTCTTCTACAGGGGAGAAGCAGCTGTGAGGAATCAGGTCTGACTAAAGACTGTGTGCGTTTTATCAGCCATGAGAACAGACCTGACATAGCAGTGAACAACAGAGAAGGATCAACAGTTTTAGCAAGTACTGAAACAATCCCCTCAGCCTGATTTCTCAGGAAAGCCCATTTCTCAATAACACAAACACAAATTATACCTGCAGCCCACTCATTACTCTCAGCTCAAAGCTGGGCTGTCCTCTGTGGGAGGGGCTCTGGATGTTGCCAGACTTTGGCTCTTGAAGGGTGGGAAATAAAAAGTTTTAAACATATTTCTCTTGTCACAAAGAAAAATGTTTTGCTCCTATACCTGTTTTCTCTATCCATGTGTCCTTACACAGGAGAGATTCTAGCATGTGCAGATAACAAGTTTTCTGGAGAATCACTCTGAAATTACTACAGAACTAGCAAAACACTGACACAATTTAGTGCTTTATGAAAGGCCTAAGCCCAGGACCCTGCATCAACCAAATTTTCCTTTTCCTGAAAGGTGATGGGTGGGGAAAGAGCACTGAGGAGGAGAGGGAGGAATCTGCTTGTGTAACGATGCAGGCTGTTACAATGGGGGCACTTAAAGCCAGTGTGACCAACGTTGACAGTTTTTTCACACACTTTTATCATTTCCTTGGAGGTCTTTTCAATACCTTAGTAAAATTAAAAAAAAAAAATCAACTTAGTATTGGTTTAATAGGCCAGCATTTATCCTCTTGAAGCAAGTCACTTTCTTTGAGGTTGTAAAAGACTGTAAATGTAATTCAAAGGGTTCTCACACACTGAAATGCTGTGCCTCTTTTTTTTTTTTTTTTTTAGCTACCTTGAATACTGACTGAAAGAGAGCTACAGTGGAGGGATACTAACATCACAAGCTGATTTATTTGCCTGTCTTTTTGAGCAGTATTTTGCCCAATCATCCTGGAACATAGAAGCTGGCAGATTCTTTTGTCTTTCTAGGCTGACAAATAAGGTATAAAATAGTAGATATAACTCAATCCTGCTCTATCAGTTAATTAAAAAAACATTTACTATGGACCTGAATAGGATTAATTTACTTTTAAGATGCCTCAGTTTCTTACTCTTGCTGTCATAATTGTATGACACTGCAACGGACAATTTATTTTAATTAAATTTAAGGAACTTGGGAAATATATTTGACAGAGTACTTTTTATAATGGAGATCATAACTTCTTTTTGTAAAAACCAGTAGTAATTTCTTGGCTCTTTCCTGTCTT
Source organism: Empidonax traillii (assembly GCF_003031625.1). Taxonomy (NCBI): domain Eukaryota; kingdom Metazoa; phylum Chordata; class Aves; order Passeriformes; family Tyrannidae; genus Empidonax; species Empidonax traillii. Next base: position 100,945 of record NW_020956015.1, read on the forward strand.
CAGAGCTAGATCTAATAGCTACTATCTACCTAAAATTGTTTATGCTGTTCCCCTCACAAGGTATTTAATTCCCTTAAAACTGAAGATAAATTCGCCACAATACTGTTCCTAAAAATTCTTGGCTTTCAGTGGTATCATACCACCTACATGAGGGGAAAAAAAAATTAGGGAGAGGAATCAAGGCAGAGAAACCTAAAAATGCTCAGTTTAAAAGCTAAAACACTTTGTTTTGCACATTAAGCAGATTAATGCAAAAGTATCATTGCATTGAATCAGAAAGGACTAAGTACCACAGGCTTTCACATGACGAAGAGCTATGATAGAACCACTCAGCCTCTGGGAAGACCGAGGTGAGCTCCACACCTGTGAGGAACAGCAAGGTACATGGTCATTTTCCTGCTGTCACTTTTTATTCCTCTCCCTGCTACTTTTTCTAAGACATGTCTAATGAAATGTTTCTGTCTTGGTTTCCCCTTCCGGTTTTTTTGTTCTGTCATAGATCCCCCTTTCCAGCCCACAGATAAGAGCTCCATCATGAGCTCTCCTGTGCTCTGCAGCAGCTTCCAGAAATCTCAGAGCTTTCCTACAGAGATCTGGATCTATCCCAGCCCTTGATGAAATTCCTTTGTGCAACACCAGGAAATACAGAAGGAAAAACCTAAACACAGAAAAAACATCCAAGCAAATAAGAACAAAGTAAACATACCCACACCCACCCCCTGACAGCAAAGTGGACGACATGCCAGGGGGCAAGCCTCTGACAGAGGCTGTGCTGCCAGGAACCTGGTACCAGGGAATGGAGATGGAGCAAAAGGCTGACATTGTCCTTTCCTCCATGTCAAATCTCCTGTAGCACCATTTTTCCATAAGATTGGAACCACCTCATTTGCTCAATAGTCTTCAGTCTTCTAGAAAATCTCTGGCTTACAGCTCTTTTATGCAATATCTGTCTTGCCAGACATTTAGGGTTGCTAATGTCACAGGAATGGACCCTTGGGGCCACAATCCCTAACCCATAACCCCTGAGAGCTGGTACTTTGCTTTCCATTTGGGTTGCTCTGGCAAACCATTCCTTGTTCAAGGGCTGATCAGCAACATTATTTCAGTGACTGATATGATAAAGGGTGATCAAAATATAAAGCAATAATACAAGATCGTAGCCTTAGTTGCTTACTAGCTAATTTTTAGATAGAATTAGGATAGGGCCGTGCTTGCTTATACTAACTCACAGACAGAATATAGTCACTTTTATAATGAAGACTTTAGTAGGAACAGAAAACCTTAGAGTTTAGATAAAGGGCTTTGAAGCTCATGAGGAAGAGACCTTGAAAGTTGATAAAGAGAATCTCATGAAGAAGATACCAGTTTTGAGTTAATTGGACAGTGACAACTTAGCAATTCTTAGCAAAGGTAGAAAGTTCAAGCTGAGGAAGACTTCCTACTTCCTACTTCCTTCAAAAAGACCCTCAAAGACCCACAGCAACTGGAGATAAAACAGCTGTGTAACTCCACATATTTCTACTGCTGCCAGCAAAGAATAGCAAAATGATCATGTATGGCAATACCAAGCCAGATGATCTTAAAAAATATTTATGGCTTCCTGCAAAACACATCCCCTGCTCAGGCCAAAAAAACTCACCCATAAAACATAATCAGACAGGGGTTGTGATGTCTACAGGTCCCTGTAAAAATATACAAATAAGCTTCTGTGTGTCCCAGGCATGTGGCAGGTGCAAGAATTGACTAAGATGTGTGTTTACATCCCTTTGGAAGGCAAGGAGTTCTACCTCTGAAAACTATTACGAGCTGCCCTGTGGGGCTTCTGTGATTTGCCTGAACCCCCAAGCAGAACATGGCCTCACCTGCAGCTCCTCTGTGGGCTTCGCTGCCTAATGCTTGGACATGAAGCCTCAGGGAAAACTGCAGCAGAGACATGGGGAGGAGCAGGACAGAGGAACCACAGAGGGGTGAAATCCTGCTTGGCCTCCCAGAGCTCTGCCAAACAAGACTTGACTCCTGGAACAAGGAAAATTTATTTATTTTTTGGAAAACTTGTTATATGAAGGACAGATAGTGACAGTGAACCTCTTGTTGCTATTCAGTGTCTCCTCAGAGACCTTTAACACTGACATATTAACACCAACACATGTTCCCAAGGCTTGTGCAGTGCTCAGCCTGCAGGAAAGCAGCAGGAGCCTGAGATGTTAAGTGGTATCGTGGAGTCTCTCGTCATGTTTGTACCTTTTCTTCCTTGTGACCTAAGAACTTGTCAAGTCAAATGCGACCAGAAGATCTAGCTCTCACATAGGTTCAGCTCCCTAAGATGTTTTGACACCAGAAGGTCAGGCAGAGGAGAAACACTACATCAGTGCTCACTCCCAGAGAAACTCACGGCTCAACACTTGTCCAATTCCATCAGTCTTAGGACACAGAGGTATGGAAAGCCTTGCTTCATTACTTCCACTTCCCACACAGCAACATGCTTCATTATACACTTGTAACAACAAAAAATATGGGTTTTAGTCCAGCAAAAACATTGTAACTGTTTTTGAAGTTTTTTCACCTTGTCTTCAATACGAGCTCAATTCTCGACAGCTCTGCACGGTTGGGTGTGTGAGAAAGAAGTAAGCATTTCTGAACTGGGACTTTTTGAACAATCTGTGCTACAGTCTTCTGGCTATTACCTTTTGTAGAGTTCAGTCACAGGGAGATTTTTTTTAAAAGGTCATTCTATCTCCAAGGCCTTTACAGAAATTAAAGCCAGGCTTTGTATCAGTGTAAACTGATTTGAATTTTCTGCTACAAGACGATTATGGCAGCAAGACTTCATCAGAACTCCCACTTTTTACTCCTCAGTAAGAGGCCGGGGTGGTGTCCAGGGATGCTTGTTCCTTGGACTTTTTAGCAAAGTCCTCATTAGAACCACTAGCTGGAAGAAAACAACCTACCCAAAGCAAAGCCTGTGTTGGCTTTCTTCCTGGGTCTTTTTGAAGGTCAGACTCAATGACTCCTGGTGGTTCCTAAAACACCTCTCTTAACACTTTCTGGATAAAATAATCCTACACATTTCATCCTGCTTCATCATTAGTTTCTTCTTGCCATACTTCAACAAAAGTAGAGCAATCCCCCGGGTTATTTTTTCTCATTCATGGTGATTTTTGAAACAGTGGTCTTCAAGGGTCTTTTATCCAGCACTTAACCAAAATTCAGAGGCTGAAGAGTTTTGTGATCCCAAATTTCTACCCCATAGACCACCTGCTGGATGAATGGGAAAGACATAATGTTTCCTCAAATTCTACCTGCCATTTTAGCCAGAGTTGAGAGAGGACCCTCTTACCTAACCAGTTATCTTTTTGCCTTCATGACCTATGTCTCCCATTCGAATTCTTAAATGGAACAAAACAGCAGTTTTGGTGACAAGTTTCATTTCTCTGTGAAATTAAACTGCAGACTAATTCCTTTCCTGGAATTCATAAGACGCAAGTACTTCCCTACCTCTGTCTAATTTCACTGACAAACAGATTGAACTCCCATTTGCAGATGGACTTTGCTGGGCACTGCAAAGGCATTAGACCTCTGTACCTGCAACTAAAACCTTAAAGCCTTTGGGTTGCTTCCTGCAATTTTCATACCTTGCTGTCAAACAATCCTGGGAGGATTAGGTAGGAAATTTTTGTGATTCTTTCAAAATTCAATAATAGTGTTAGTTCCTCACCCATTACTGTTTTGTTTAGATGCTTGCATAAAATAGAGTTATTGTCATGAAATACAGACATTGCCATGAGCACCAGACCAAGAGCTACCGTATTTTAGGTCAATGTGTGAGTTCAGGGTTTGAACCCTAGGCCATCTTCACTTATTTCAACATCTCCACTGGATGAAAGGAACTTTTCATAAACTGAGTATTGTTCTGATCCAAAACCAAGGAATAATATATGTCTGCATAATTAGTTTCAGAAGTTGAGAAAAATTTAGGACGAGATGCTCAGAGAAACACCTACAATGAATGTGCTTTTCAGATACTTTATAACAAAAGATCAAGCTAGTAAAAGAGGTGATAATTTGAGATTGATGGTTCCTTTTGTATAATAATGGCCAGTCTTCGAGAACAAAGAACCGGGGAAGGTCTTTACACCTTCCAGCCTGCGCATTGGATTTTTTAGGTGAGACACAGTGTGCGTGGAACTGAGCCCACCCTTTAACCCTAAAGTTCATCCACCGGGGCCAAGCGAGCTTGGACGGTGGCAGCGAGGTCCTCAGGATGTAGATGGATTGCCTTACAGGGCTAACGAGCTCCATCTGCCCGGGGAGTGTCCTAACCAGGAATCGAACCCAGGTCTTGGCGTTGACAGTGCCGCGGCTTAACCACTGCACCACCAGGGGTGCTCTAAATCTCCAAAGAAGTGGAAGGATCCTGGTTCCTAGTTTTAAAGAGTGCAATAAACGTAGGCAGCTTTTTTTTTTTTTTTTTTTTAGTTTTCTTCCCTTAGTTTCACTGAAATAGTTCAACTAATACACAACTGAATGCTACCAGCTCTACTGGAAGTCAGCCCCTGAAGTCTTGCACGCAAAAAATCTGCAATAACTACTACTCTAATCTCATCATTAGGCACATTTGTCTCTGATCTAGATTTGAACAGAGTTGTCGGGGACACAGAAAATCACCCAGATAGCAACATCACAGTTGCCATATTGTGACGATAAGGATGGTGCACTCTAAGGATATATCCTAAGCGTTTTAAGGCACTTTTAGATCAGCATGTCCTGGCATTTTCCCCATCCTGAACCTGGGATAGGGGAAATAACACATGCATGACATGACAGGGACACCAACAACACTGTCAGCCCCCAACAGCATTTGAACTTCTCTTTTAAGTCAACCTTTAACATTTTTTTGCTTTACGCTTTAAACAAACTTTGAACCCATCTTGCCTATTTTTAAAGAGTGACAGGGTCGCACAACTCCCACAGTTACACTTTCCATCCAAATATTTTGCTCATTCAGCTTCCTCATGGTTCACTTTGTCTGTCCTGGAAAACTTACTTCTGTGAAGACCAAAAAATGTGCCAAGGTTAATAAGGACAATGCTGTGAAGGTGCACAGAACTGAGCCTTCCTACCACCCAAACAAACAAACAGAACAACCCCTGACACTGTGTTTGAAGACAAGCCCCATTCTGGAGCAGCCAACAACCTGGCCAGGGAAGGAGATGGAAATAGTGCCACACCCTGTATTCAGAGCCCACGTAAGAAAAAAAAAAATGAAGTGGACTGAAAACCAACACTCCAGCAGCACGGATCAACCAAGGAGCAGGCTTAAATGCAGCTTGCTTGTTCATGGATGAAACATGGCATCAGTGAGCATAAGCAGAGGTCTCAGTAGAAGCTTGTCAGGGCCAGCAAGGTCAGTTAGGATCTTTTGGGGCCCAACACAGGTCTTTGAGGGTCATTGTGCCTCTTCTTTGTGTTTTTTTTATGTGAACAGTAAACCTCTCATGATCTCGCACAACAGTAGATAATGTCCACACAACACTCATTCTTGGCTGTCTGAAATAGAATTAGTGGCTAGGAGACAAATACATAAACCAGAAATAAGTGATGTCCATTATGACCTGAGGGTGAACACTCTCACTGCTGAAAAGCAGTCCTGGAGGAAAACGCCTTTGTGTTTCTCACCTGATCCACTGAGCAACATCAGTCTTGGACCACTTGGAGGAAGCTGGATTTTGATGCCGTAACTCAAGACCAAAGTATTAAAGGTTTCTAAAATTCAAATTATGGAGTTCATAACTCACTTGGTCAGTCTCCAGTGGGCTTTGCAGTGTGTCTCACCTGTCTTGCTCTCTCTGGGACTGGATGCTGCCATGGCTGCAGTGTAGCTGGAGATTTCCTACAGGAAGGGAATTTTAATATGGCAGGGGAAAACACAACAAACCCTTTGATTTACCTTGCTTTGTTCTGTTTCTGATGTTCTGATGTCTCTGACTGACTGTCAGACTTTCTAAACTGCATTTCTGCTGATGATGTTACAGCTTAATCTCTCATGCTGTATTTACTGTCTTATAAGGATATGCTGCCAAAATCCTTTGCTTCCTCATTTAGCATTTGCTCATTCCGGCTCCACATTTAATCACTCAGGCTTCTGTGCACAGTCACCTAATTAAGATTCTGCTGCACTTCCCAGTTTCTCAGGAAAATGTCAAGTCCCTGTGCTTTCTTCAGCTTTTCCAAAGATCCATTATCTTTTAGCCTCCGTATCTCTCCCAAGGCCATATGCTTTATTCTCCTCTTTGCTATATAAGCCTTTCCAGACATGAGTGTGAAGAACTGCAAACAGTTTTCCAAATGAGGCTCTTCCAGCTGGAACAAGGCCAATTCCCAAATCCTGTAGTTGATAAATGTATATGTGAATCTCAGGATGCTGTTGATTTTATTTGAACAGATGTTAAGCCTTTTGCCAGGGATCTCACACTTTATCCACCACTTCCCCTCACTCTACCTGAAATTTAACAGCATATGGAAACAATGCTGGGTGTGTAATGGCTCAGTAAAACAAAGTAAAAAAGCAGAATAGCTAGCAAGTCTGGTTATATTCCCATTTGGTTAAAAAGAAAAAAAACCTACAAAAAACCCCCACCAATTTTTCTTTTTGGAGCCAAGAATCACTTTGTAACCCACATACACAATATCTGACAGTGTTTTCATTCAGAACACATTGCCCTGAAGTGACTGAGAATTAATTCTTTCATGTAGTTTGGAAAACATTTCTCTAAAATTTTTACACAAAAGTATATACGTGTCATTCTTTTCAAACAGGAGGCAATTAAATTTTATTTTGTTACACAAATTTTATTGTAAATATTTCAAAATGTTGTTAGTGTATAAGTATAATCACACAACAGCTTTAATCAGATTTGTGTAACAGTTCAGCTGCAGTGCAACAATGGACATGGGCTTTAACACATCTCAAATATCAGCTGAGAGCCTTTGAAGACACAGGTTTTAGGGAATAGTGGGGTAACAATAGTTAATTGCAAACTGATACTCACAGGGAGGCTGTTCCGGTACATAAGCACCTCAAACTCTGCCCTGGGAATCTGATTGTCTCAGGATGGCATTTGGGTAATTGGCTCGTCATCTTTCTTTTGGATGGATGGAGCAATATTTAAAACAGCAAAAGTTTGTTGAAAGGAAAAACCCTCATAGAAGAAGAAACAAGAATTTTGCAGGCCATGTGTCTGCATGTCTGTATAAAATAATGAAGAAATAAACATAATGTTTTCCTTCAGGTATTTAAAAACACTTCTAGTCCTGGTTTTCTTTCTATTTTTAATTTAAAAATATGCTTCAAAATAAGAGCAAGTTGAAAAAAAAGGATAACAATTTTGTTTCACTAGTAAAATACAGAATATTTAGTGCTGGATTCCATTTTTACATATTTTTTACTTCCACACAAACAGGGCAGCCTGAGGAGGTCTGTAAATGAAGGAACTCAGGCCCACCATCCCTTGCTGGGTAGTTATTGTAAACCATGATTTTTGACACCATGATAAAGTTAAAGAAGCCCGTGTGTTTCCAGCAACTGACAGTAGCTAAAGTATTCTTGAAACCTCTTCTCATGGTGGCTGAGAGAGGTGAGACGGCAGTCAAGGGCGCTTGGATTTGGAAAAAGCTGGGGAGTCACAACACAGGGAAAAGATGAAACGAGAAAGAACAGGCAAAATCACACTGCAGAGGTGTCCATGGTGGTCTGGGCAGCAGGGAGGAAACAAGACCAAGGAAAAGGGCCCAAATATCCATCAAGCCCAGTGTGCTGAACAGCATGGAAAAGCATTAGTATTTGTGCATTTTGGTGATATTCCCTTCACCATCAGTTGTCTCTGAATGAAAAGAAACACTGAGCAGAATAGTCAGGGCCTCATGACACCCCAGCCAGATGCTGCCATCACTTGCCTAGGAACTGAAGTGATTACACCTTAAAGCAAAGCTTCTAAAATGTTCCATCATCATTTAAACAGGTAGCAGGAGGGTTGTAACTGGGCATTTATGCTCTATGGTGCGTCCATGGGTGACACTGTGATTCAAAAAGAGAAAATAAAAGTTGGCTTGTACAGGCATTGGCCCGTATAGACTTTCAGAGCTGTAGACTCCAATCTACTAAGTGGTGACCAGCTTTTCTGAGTGGTGACACTGCCACTTACAATGATCTCAGTAGGTGATTTTTTGGCAGTACTGAATATGCCATGCAAATGCAATTACCAGGTGGTGTCTAAGTCCAAAGCTGCAAGTGCAAGTCATCACATTTTATGAAGGGCAATGATTCCTATAGTTCTAATTTCAGTGTATGAGATACGTAACACTAATTTCCTTAACGTGCCTTTGGATTATCTCTTAATATGTTTCTTCTAATTTCAAACTTACTAAAAAAGAGTGGAGAGGGGGTAGAAAGATTCAAGGGAAGACAATCCACTGGTTGCATTATCTAGCCTTTCAGCATCTTTATCCTGAGGCAAATATAATAAAACTGAACCAGTAAAATTGCACTGGTACAAATCAAGAGCACAGGAAGGTCAAATAGGATTTGCATTTTGAATGAAACAGTTTTGAACCTGACCTTGATCTTTCACTTCTTTTAGAAGGATTTAAATGTTTAATGAAAAAGCTGAAAATCTCATGGAGAAAGTGTCCCAAATCAAACATATTGTCTATTAGTGTCTGACTACTAACCATCTTTTTTTTATTAATTTATTAAATCGCTTTATTTCTCTTGCTGTACATTCACATATTTTAAGGAGAGCAACCTCTGGAGACCAATTTTGTGCTGTGCAAGAGCCAGAAACTGGAAGTAGAAAAGACACTTAAAATGGTAAGAAGATTAAAAAAACAACTCTGTTCCATAAGTAGTAATGAATGTATCATTTATGAAAAAAACACTAAGATACCATAAACCCCAAGATAGATGCATGTGTGCATCTCTGTAGATATATATGCATTACTGAGCACTGTACAGATCCACCCCTGCATATATATCAGAAAAGATATAGGCATTTTATAAAATAAATAGGGACAGTAAAGAAAAGTAATGAGATATTTGGTATCACTGTGGGCATATGCAGTGTGCCTCTTAGACCTGCATAAATAAAGCTATATTTTGCTTATATCTGCATTACACATTTTAATGCATATGTGTTCACCAATAATTTTGGGCTTTTTAAATTCCGTATAAATTGTATTTTTCCTACTTTTCACACCTTGATTTTTTGCTGTTAACTGCAAGAGAATTAGTAAGTAGGATTTTTTTGGGAAGTGAATGTTTTACATTTTCTTTATCATCTGGAAAACTAAAAAAAGGGGAACAGCAAAAGGGAATCACTATGAATATTATTTTTCTTTTTTTTTTGGTAACTGACCAAATAAGAACATGCACGAAAAAAACCCAAACAGTTGAATTATGAAAAACAAGAAGTAGGACAATAAACACCTCTCACTAATCCTGTTCACTATGATCACTGGTAAGGAGAATTGACACCAGGGTGATGAGAGGTTTGGCGTGAGATGTCCTGAGTGTCACCAGGAGGGCTGGTTGGGTCACAACCAAACAGCCCATTCAGAGGGGAGAATGGGCTCTCCCTTGCAGTGGTGTGCAGAGCTGCCAGTGGAGCTGGAACTCTGAGCCACCAGGCACAGTGGGATGCACAGCTTTGCCACACCAGCTCTCATCCCTGAGCTGATCCAAGCACCAATCAAGCTCCTCAGCTGTGAAACACATCAAAGTTGAATATGAGCGAGTAGTGCCCTGGCAGCCAGGAGGGCAAACTGTGTCCTGGAGCATTGGGTCCACCATTGCTGGCTGGGTGAGGGAGAGGATTTGTCCTACTCTGCTCTGCACTGGGGTGGCCTCACCTGGAATTTTGGGGCATTTTGGGGCACCACAATCTAAAAGAGATCTAAAGCTGTTAGAGATGATACAAAGGAGGGCAACGAGGATGCTGCAGGGCTTGAGGGAAAGCCGTATGAGGGGTGGCTGAGGGCACTTTGTGTGTTCAGCTGGAGAAGAAGAGACTGATGGGAGACCTCATTGCAGTTACAACTTTCTCCTGAGGGGAAGAGGAGAGGCAGGCACTGATTTCTTCTCTGTGGTGACCAGGGACAGCATCCAAGGGAATGGCCTGAAGTTGTGTCAGGGAAGGTTTAGCTTGGATATTAGGAAGCGATTCCTCATTCAGAGGGTGGTTGGGCATTGGAACAGATTTGCCAGGGAAGCACCAAGCCTGACAGAGCTCAAGAAGCATTTGGATAGTATTTTCTGGCACATGGTGTGACTCTTGAAAAACAATCAGTGTGTCTTAGAAATGGTCCTGTGCAGGGCTAAGGGTTGGAACCAATGATCCTTGTGGGTCCCTTCCAACTTGGAATATTCTGTGATCCTGTGATTCTGTTACCTCTCTAAGAGTCCCTGTGACCAGAGCTGTATGAAGTCACTCACATCAGTCTTACTGTTAAAACATGTACGTGTGTGTACTTCCACCAAGAGAGAAACAAAACTGTTCTGCAGAATTCAGTGAGATCATTTTGGATGTGTAGTACAAGGATGTTGGGGAAAAAAACAAACTGACAACACTACAAGCTCAATGCTCTGGGGTATATTTTCCTGAAGGTTTATCTGGCCGCTGTTGATTTACTTGCAATGTTTTCTTTAACCAGGAGCTGCAGTGCAAAGGCAAGAACATATTTATTTAATCTCACATGCTTTTCCCAGGAACTGCAGTGCAAAGGCAATAACATATTTCTTTAATCTCACTTGTTGCCCTGTCCAACTGGCAGCTTTTCCAGCATCAACTCTTAGCTCAGGGGAGCACCTAATTCCAGACAACAGCCTCTTTTAAAAAAAGAAACTGAGCGCAACTGCCAAACATTTGCTATGCAGTGTGTTTTCAGGAAGTATTTTATTATGTTTCATCATTACTCTTCCATCTACTTTCTTTTGAATCATTCACTATGGTTGTACCCAGACTTTGTGTTGCCAGCTAACTCATAGTATCTGACAACAGCTGCACTAGGACAGCACAAATAGTTGGTAGAAAGAAATACTGCTTTTCCCTCCATTCTCACAGAGTCTCTCCTGTAACAGCAAGCTGGAGAGCACCAGTGATGGCCCAGGTCTGTCAGGACACACATACCCATGGAGGATATTGTCCCCAGTGTCAATGTCAAGAGCAGCATTCATGGCCCCTGTTGGCCTGTGGGCTGAACCAGGCCCATTTTTGTAACAAATGTATCACAGAAAATCTCTTCAGGGGAACAGCAAAACATGATGGTGAAGTTGCTCCCAGGCAGAAGTCTGGGATGAAAAGGTATGCATTTAATGCAGTGGTTTAGTTTGCTGTCTGGAGGAGAATAACATGCTAGTCCAGCAAGTCCAACTGTTGGGCACCTAAGCCCTGAAGTTTTGTGTTCTCCTCTGTCCATCCCTGAACCACCTCCCCTCTGCTGCAGAGCCCAGCAATGCAGGGATGATCACACCACAAAGCCAGGATCTCCACGGCTCTGTCACCAACGTGAAATCAGTCCTCCAGGTCTGACACAGTTTGGGAACTGCAACCACCTCAGAGAATGAGCGAAAACAAAGCAAGCACCTCCTGAGGCCAACGGATCTTACCCCAAAGGTCATCCAAGGCTCACCACTTACCCTGTTCTTTTTTTAAACTCAGAAATCACGTTCCTTTTGAAAACATTCCGCACTGCATTCCGCTTCCTGGCTCTTAAACTCCTGATTCACATTAATTTCCACTACTCAGAGAACACTTTGCAGTTTTTAAGAGTTTATTTACAGTTGTGTACATCTTGCATGGCTGCCAGAAAGAGTAATGAAATGGATGATTAGCCATCTTCTTGGCAATTCAAGAGTGGGGATGAATGCTAGCTCATGCTGTAGTGAATATGGAAGAAAGAGTAATGAGGCTTATTTTTAATGCAAATCTTAAATAAATAAAGCCCGTGTTAAACTGAATATTAGCTTTTCCCCTCTTTACAGAGCACAATATTCTGCACATATATATTTTCTCTTCTCTGCAAAGTTTAATGATGATGATACCTAAATCAAGTAGATCCTTTCCCTTCACAACCACTTCACCAGTTTGCTCTTAAAATAATTAATGATACAAAGTCTTTGGTGGAGGTGAAAAACACATCAGTTCATGAAGATCTATCTTCTCTTTTACTTGCAAAGTGAGCTACCATTTGGGATAACAATCCTTAAAAGACTCTCTTTCATGAATTCATATCAATTTTAAGATGGTATTTGATTGTAGGACTATGAGAGTGAGAATTTTTGTCTTTCAGGATTGCTAAACCCAAGAGTCAGTGCAGCTTTGAGTAGAATTGTCAAATGTGCAAAGCATAAGTGGTTTGGGATATATCCACAAGGTTTGTACTCAGGACAATTCATGGAATGAATGAGTTACTGACAGCATATCAAGACAAGCTGCATTTTCAATGCTTCAGGATTTCTCTGTGTTTATGCCATTCGCTCTTCAGAGATAAAATACTGGTAGTGGAAAGCACCAGTACTTGTGCAAGTATGTCATGGACGTTGCATGTGAAAGCCTCAAGCACAGTTTATTTTCTAAAGAAGTTAATTACACAGCCTCTATTTGAATTGACAATAACTCCAAATTAATCTTCATACCTAACCATTTTTTTGTTGTTGTTCAAAATTTCATAGAGCAAGTAGTGAGCTAAGAAAAAAAAAATCAAATTTACTATTGGAACAGGAAGAAAAACAATCATTCGCATAATGTTAATTAGAAACAGGTTTTGAAGGGATTTGAATCTTTTAAGAAGGAAAGAGTGGAGAGATCCAGATTATATGTGCATAGCAAATAAAGATTCTGACAGCAGGCTCCAAAGATGGTCCTTTTCAGTTAACATGAATGAGTAGACAAAGCCAAAAGCATCCCAGAGCAAACAGCTTTTGGCAGTAAGGTTTATTCCCAGGGCACTGGTCTTGTAACCTCTGCCGCTCATTTTGGGGAAACTAGTGAATTCCAAAGAAAGAAGAGCCATAAAAAGAAATTGTCTCCCTGTAAGAGAGAGAGAGAAAACCCAACTCAGCTTCAACATGCTTCTGCCTCAAACTGATGACAAAGAAATTTTGGAACATGGTTCATGGATTTATGTGCCCAGAGAGCTGCAGACCTATAGTGCCTTCAGTGTAATTTTTGCCCATGAAAGAACTTAAATTTGCCTTCTGGAGCTGTAGAAGGAAAAAAAGTTCACAATGGCTATATACAAATCATAACATATTTCCAGTTTATAAATTTGTGTTATTCTCATAAATGAATTAATGAATCTCAATTACAAAGGTCATTTGGACTCCATTATATATTAATAAGCTACTAATATTTGAATTCATTAATTGTAAAAATGCAGCAGAAAATTTATACATATGTACACACATATAAGTGTGTATTACTTTTTCAGCCTTAGAAACATAAATCAAAAGCAGGGTAATTGTATATTTGTAAGCACTTGTCAAATGAATTTGTTCTTAGGTTGGGATCTTGCTACACCAAATTGCCACCTGAACCAAAGTTTTGTGATTTAGACATAATTATAAATCTCTAAAATTATGGGTTTTTAATGGAAACTGTGACAGACCCTTAACCACAGCAGTAAGAACATGTGATTTAGCAATACATATTAGTGTCTACCAACTTTTTCTCCTCCTCAGGAGAAAATTAACAGCAATATTAAGATATTTAGGCTAGTTGTAAATTACCTGGAAAGAGTCAGGCCTGTTCTGCAGCGCAGCAACACACTGGGTGTCCTTGCAAAGCTGGTTCCATGGGCTTTGGGGCACTGCAATGAAGAGAGCAACATCCCTGTCCACCTGAAGCGGGAAAGCTCACTGACACCTCAGAGTTGCTTGGCCACCAGATTTCTGCAGCTTTTTGGTTGATGATTGTGGCATCTGGAGCATTTTCTCCCTGTCACCAAGTCTGGCAGAAGCACAACACTAGTTCACCCTGTCTGTTTGTACACACCACTGTGTAACCTGTCAGGGGCCAGACAAAGCTCTGTCCCTCCCCTCACCCAAACAGGTCACTGTTACTATGCAAAAAGTTAGGTGCCACAGATATTTCCTGGGGAATATATTCCAGAATATCATTATTATTGCTGGTTTGAGTTGAAAGAATAAGTAAAGGTGCAGATGTCACCTTCATACTGGACTGAAAAAATCCAATCAGGAGATGACTGAGTAGACTTGCAAATTGAGCCTTACTGCGTTTTCTGGATCCAAAAGGTGAGAGAGGACTGTGATTCTCCCTGGATCCTCATCCCTGGCATGCTCACATCACTTGCTGGCTATTTCTGAGCACCCCAAAAAAACACCACTGTGGCAATTTCAGTGTCACCAGTTACATTTTCTCTGAATGCTGGGCAAAGAGAATCAGCACCCTGACTAAATGTGTGGAAAACTCCATGACAGGGGTGGTGCCCTATTCCATGCTGTGCAGCTCTCCTTGATCAACACCTGTAAAGCTCCAGAACCATGACCAGTCCTACCAAACTTCCCTACCCAGTCAGTCCTTGAACAGCTTTGAAGATTCATCAGGAAGAAGGCAGAGTTCTGATAGATTCAAGGTACTCTAACAGAAAATAAAGTTTTGTTTCTGCCTTCTTTATGCCTCCAGTTTCTGTAGTTACAAGAAAACCAGCTTTAGACTATTATCTTAGATATGTTTATTTTTTCCAAAGGAGTTGAAGATCTTGTGTTTAAGCAATGCTTGCTTCCTAACTAGCCAATAAAATATCAAAGCCTCCACCCTACAACAGTTATACAAGATATATATCCATTTGGAGGTATATGTCACTCTCTGGAAAGCCAGTAAGGCTGAAAAACTTCTCCTTATGTTCTTGAAGTGTCTCACGTCAGACTGAAAGTTAAAAGATGCGTTTTTGCTGAACAGCAATGAACTCCTCCAGGCAGCTCAGTTATGCCTTAGGAGTACAAAGTCAGATATTCCTCCGAAAGGCAAACTCTTTCCCAAAAGTTGAACCTTCCCAAACCAGCAGTGACACGTGGCAACAAGAATAAATCAGACACCACTGACTTTTCAATAATAAAGTCTAGAGTTGATCAACTAATACAAGATAGAGTCTGTACTAGAGCTGACAGGCAGTTTCCCATTAAATTTGATGGAAAACTAGGAATACAGTGTCTCAGGCTGTCACTGACAAAGTCAGGACCAATAAAAGTTACCAAGGGATACAAGATTTCCTGAATTGTGTCTCTTTTATTAGTGTTAATCTGGACATTTATAAAAAATACATATAAATAAATGTTTTCCTCCTTTGTAGGGAACTTACATGCACAGCAGAGAAGGTTTTCAGCTGCTGTATTAAAAAGGGACTATGAGGAGGATGAGGGAAGTGGGATTTATTCCTGAAACTTGACATGAAGTCACTCAGCAGAAGGTCTGTGTTGCTTTATCAGATGTCATGGAAGCTAGGGAAGATCATTTAACCTTTCTGTCTCTAATTTTAAAAAAAAGCCACCAAAAAATAAAACCAAGGGGATGTAACTTAGCTTTCACATTTCAGAGTTTGAAATGGATTTTATATCACTTCTTGCATTTTTAATATGCAGAATAATAGTTTTATTCCATTGTTCAATATGAATATTTACTACAGATATGCCAGAACGCAATTACATTCACGCGATTAAAAAATTACATTGCAATAAAAAATTATATATACATTCTTTTCTCAGAGGCTTCTTCTATGGGGAGAACTATGTTTTTGTAAGAAAATTTAAGTTGAACGTGTCTGGATTGCATTAATTTTCTGTCTGTGGGGGTTCTTCTGGTGCTCTGTACAGCTGGAAAAGCATCTACACAGTGCAAGCTGTATCTCTAACTGAAACATACATGCTGCTCTCCCAAAAATTGCTAGACTGGACTTGTCAGAGTTGTGTAGGAAGATGCTGAAACACCCTCCACAGCACCCATCACCCCTCAGAGGAGTCAGGAGCAGCTCCAGGGTTTTTGATGCTCTCACAAAGCAGACAATTGTATTTGGCATTCAATGTCTTACACCAAATCCATGGAACCCAATAGTTCTGTGTATAGGAAGCACAGTGCACTGCCAGGATTTGGGCCAAGATGGAAAATTTTCTGACTTTCAGCAGACTTGGAACATGATTTTATTGAGCCTCTGCCAAAAAGTACCCTCAGAGCTCTGCAAGGGCCCACAGATCTCAGTTCAGCTCTGGCTCTGCACAAGCACTGTCACATGCTGTGCATGAAATGAGTCCTGCCTGCACCAGCCAGCCCAGTTAGTTGGGCAATGCTGGTGGCAGCTGATCCTGTGGAGGCACCAGTAATACTCTCACTCCAGTAAGGCTCAGCTCAGGACTCACAGTTACAGCTCCTCCCTGATCTCTTGGAGACATGTTCCTCAGGTTGTCACGAACAACCTGTGTTTGCCCAGATTCATCGCATAGTAATATGAGTAAATAAAAAAATATCCAGATAAGGAGAACACACACAGAGTCTGACGATGCTGGTTTTTCTCTTTAATCCTGATAGAGAAATCCCCGAAGAAATGCGATGAGATTGGAGAATGGGTTAGCAGTCACTAGGAATTCTGATGTAGGGCATTGAAAAGGACGTGATCTGATAAGTTTAATTACTTTGGGTATTAATTAATCTATAGACTGTTGAAAGTGGCTGAAACCCTTGAGTCTCAAAAATAATTCAGTGGCTTTAGATATATGTACCATACTTCTTTACATAACATTATTTACTAGATATAAGAACGAGATTAAAAAACCAACCAACCAAACAAACAAAACCAGCATTTAATACTAACTTTGTAGACAGGGAAAAACAAATAATTTCCACAAGATATTGTGCTCCCTATAAGATTCAGTTCCTTGTTAGAGTGGGCACTCTATGGACATAGTGGCTACAAACCTCCACCTTCATCTATCCCTGCAAGGGCAAGACCAGTGATTTTTTTAGGACACTGATCACTGTGGTATTGGAGCCCAGATACCACTAGTGTCCTCAAAACTAAAAGGACAAGTTGCTGAGGGATGGCTTTAACTCTTCCAACTCACATATCTAACACTCTGGGAAGCAGAACAGGCAGGTCTGGGATTGGAACTGATTATCTGACAGGCACCATGAACAATACCTGTGTTTGGCAGGAAAGGAGTATACCAGCTGCTGAAGACAACCACACTCTAAAGCTCCATTCTTGTTTACGGACTGCTCTCCAAATGGAAGAGATAATGGCCTTACATGGAAAGACCTGCAAAAGTGTTTTTGAAAAGGGTTAGTGAGGAGTTTTTTGAAAGCAAAACACTGATATAGAGTATGTGAGGGAAATACTTCCCTCCAATTACTTTTTTTTTTTTAATTTGTCAGTGGTAAATAACAAAAAATAGCTGTTTCACAGCACTTGCTCCATAGAGGTCCTTAAAAACAAACAAATACACAGTTAAGCAAAAGCATCAGGAGACTGTGGTTTGGATTAGGATGGGGGAATTCAAAGCGTTTTCAGAATTTTGGATGTTCTTGGATGTGGAATATGTTTCAAAAGTACCTGAGGTGATAAAATCCTGCAGTTCTTCTTAAACAAAGTGACCAGGCCTGTGTTGCTGTGCCAGTGCTCAGAAGCTAAGGTTCTGGTCACAGAGAGGTTTCAAAGGGGTCTGAAGTTGAAGTCTGGAAGGAAAATGAAATTGACAGAAATGCTTACAGCAATGATCTTTTATTATTCTGCATTATATCCTGAACAACATATTATGCGTTCTTTTCATGTGCATGCAAAAAAAAAAAAAAAAAAGTTTAAATTCATTAGCACATGCTTGGGAAACAACCAGTCTATACAAATGTAGTTTTATGTGGGTATGAAAAGCCTGAACATCTATTCCTTTGGCATAATAAATGCAATCACTCCTCCTAGACCCATGTCTTCCTTCCAGCTTCGACCACTGTACACCAAAGTACGAAAACATGAATGTTCCTCCATCCAAAACAAGGGAATATTTCAACTCAGATTCACAGTACACAGTGAAATAGGAAAGCATGCCCTAGTAGAGGAGAGGCAATTCTTTTATAAGTGCAAATCTGCCACTCCCTCGAGCAGAGATTTTCCTGCTTGTGTGAGGAGCAGCTTGCAGACAAACCACACACCCTGTCCTGCTTTATGGGGAATGTGTCTGTTAGGGCTGCACAGGCCTGTTGGAGGCCATTCTGCTTTTTTCTAGTCTCCACCTGAATTTATTCTGCAAAGCCTGGATAGAAGCTCAGTCGGAGAGGAGAATCTCATTCCAAAGAGGAAAGGACATGCTCAGATTGGAACAGCTCCTCTAGAACAGGAGATAGATGTCTTCAGGAGGGTGGAAGGAGAGAAAACAGACGCATAAACACTGTTGTCTGAAAGAGGTGTGCACAGTTCTGCCTTTTTTTGAAGAATAATGAAAGGTGACCACTTTGTATCCAGTGCCACACTCAAAGCATGATTTCCCATTTTTCCAGCTACCAAATGCCAGAGGACACACTTCTAGATCACCAGCAAACAGCAATACCCGGCTCAGACAGTTTGAAACCAAGAGTTAGTTTGCCTGCACAGGTGTATGATGAGCACTGTGGCAACAGGAACAGAGTTTAGCCTTGAACAATTTCTCTTACTTGAAAAAAGGAGGACTTTAGACCAGTCATAGCTTAGGATTTGCATAAGAGAAACTTCTGTTACTGGATAACTGAATATGGTTGTCTAAAAGTAGGGAAAATATTCTTATCATCAAGATGAAAGAAAGTTGTGCAGTTTAAGAGTGACTCAGACTGAACAATGAAACCACTCCTACCAAAAGAGCACAGCTGATGTGCATATTTGCATCTGCTGGCTGCAAGTGACAGACCCTGCTGCACAGGTAGAGGGAGAAAAATAAAAGACTACAAGAAGGAAGTTGCTTTGGTTGCTTCTGAAGCCTCTGTGCTGCCACACAGCCATGCACAAGAGAGGCAGCATTCCCTACATCTGGTCTTCTGCACTCCGAACCACCTCATTGATCACCCATCACACTTCAGGTAGCAGAAAGGAAATAAAAACCTGGATACAATGAGAATTTCCCTACAGACATGCCTATAACCCATCACCAACACCTTTCTTAAGGTCAAATGGGACTTTGTAGTATTACTTACTACATGTACTAAAACAACTGTTTTGATTCTGTTTCAGAAGAGTTTAATGATGACATTTTAATTGTTTGGAGATTTGGTTTGTATTTAAGAATCCTTGAGATTTATCTTCTCTCAAGGCTCAATATTACCATATGATTTATAATTACTTCACAACTGCCAAATACTCTGAAAGAATTTCAGCCGTAACTCACACTTGGCACTGGGGAGCATTGGTAATAATAAAACTTTGATACAAATTAATCACAGATCTCAAAATGAATTCAGCGTCTCACAGAATCTGAGCATTTCACTCACAGTAAAGTGAACACCAATTGTATGTTCATGGGGACCTTGACTCAATGACATGATTAAACCCTATTGCAGGTTCAAGGATTTTTGAGGCTGATGGGACCAGGCAAAGACGTTGGGTAAATCCATGATTATTCCATTGTTGGAAAGGCATGAAAAATGTGTGTTGTTTTTTTGGCTGGTTGGTTGGGTTTTTTGGCTAATGATTTGTGGATGCACTTGATCCCTTCTTTTTGCATTTAATAGACAGAGTTTGAAGAAAAGAAAAACATTTGTACTGTAATTTTCAGGTGCATTTCAGGTAAGGTCTTCAGATTTGCCAACATTTTCCTCTTCCATTCCAGATTAAGAATGCAGAAGTTTCTACCAACATTTGTTATAAATGTTTAAAACTTCTGATAATTGCCTAAATAGAGACATTAAATTAACATTAATAATTTCTACCAAAAGATACAGCAGTGAATAAAAAACTACATTTAAAATAGGGAAACCTAAAGTCCTACAAAAAAAAAAATAA
The DNA here is from genome assembly GCF_003031625.1 of Empidonax traillii. NCBI lineage: Eukaryota > Metazoa > Chordata > Aves > Passeriformes > Tyrannidae > Empidonax > Empidonax traillii. Next base: position 120,967 of record NW_020956015.1, read on the forward strand.
TTTGTGAGGAAAAAAACCCAAAACCACCACCCTATATAACTAGAATGTTTTGAAAGACATATTAAGATGAATAAGATAGATCCATATCTCAAGAACATCTCAAGCAAATCAAAATTCAGCAAGGGAGACAACATCTCAAACATGAAAAAATAAAGTAAAACTGAAGAAATTGGAAATTTTCACACAAGACCTTCCAGTTCAGATTTTTCAAGTTCAGATCTCTCTAGCAGCAGCAGTATAGCAGACAGAACTCTAAGCCCCTGCAAACACTGCTTGGGACAAATCAGTTTTTAAAACTGATACTGCTGGTTCTTTATTATTAGTTTGAGTTAAGTGTGCACCAGGTTTATTTTTGTCCTTTATTATTTGTGCTCAAGAGACTTTATTTTCATTTACCAACCCAATAAAAAAAAATTGGATTAAGACATCTAATAAAAAAGAGCCTTCAAAACTGAAGCCTTTCATGAATCTCATAAATAGTAACCTATTTATCCCCTCACATATATAGTGGAAATAAAAGTAGTGAAGTGTTTACTTAAGCAGATCTGGAAGTCCTGTGTCTATACAGATGTTGTAAAAGCAGAAATTCCAACAGCAGTGAATGACAAAAAAGGCTCATTTTTGTAAAATATCACTGATTTAGTATCTACCTGAAGTTTTTCCTATTGTTTGTTTATTAGCAAGATTTTGACATAGCTAAGTTGATTCTAAAAGGCTCGAGAGGGGTGGAAGGGAGAGCTTGAGGGAGACAAATTATGTACATCCTACAGGAGTCTGACCTGGTTTAGAATTTGGGTTGACAAGAACCTCTGCTTTACATTCCCATTTCCATTGGTTATACCTGATGAATATGCATGGAAAGACTGATATTTCAAATTCCAGATCAATTCCACTCTTTTTATTAAGGCTGTTCTTAAATCCAGATATGCAGAAGAAAACAGATACCCATGGCCATAAAGAAACTGAAGTGGGTAACACATCTCACCAAAAATGCACTTTGATGCCTATTTTGCTTTCTTGCTGACACTGGTACACATTGAAGCACCAAAGTGTTCCAATGGGTTCAAAACATTCCAGGTGAAGAAAGTGATGTTCCATGAGGTATAAATTTTAACAAGGCCATCTTCACCAGAGATTGCCAAAAGTTCAAATATGTGTTACCTCTGTGATGAGGCTCTCAAATATATTTGGAGACTTTCAAACAAAACAGTTCCAAGGAATTTCACCCAATGGAAATGTTAAATCCTTCTGTTCAGGTATAAACACTATCTCAAAATCTCCAAATTTCATTTTCCATTGGGCTGTAGTGTGGGCTCCAGCATCTCACTGCTGTGAAGAAAGGGAAGACCTGGTCTGGGTGCTTTTTCCCTTATTCATTCCTCATTCCCAACCTCTCTGCCTTTTCTCTGCCCTCGTTCCTGCCAGCAAATGCCACTCAAGCCCCTTATAGACCTGCTGGATCCTGAACTCTACAGTCTGAAATTATTAAAATGGCAAAAATCACTCTGGGCTGACTCTAAACTCAGTGACAGCTCAAAGGTTTCAGGTCACGCAGCAGGGGGGGCACCTCCAGTTAATTAGGATTTTCTCAGTAATTAGGATTTTCCAGGCAGATGTGAGCTTCCTTTGCCCATATTCTGGAGTCACTAATGCCACGTGCATGTAGAATGATGTCAGGCTGACATAACACACCTGGTCTCTCTGCAAGGCTCCATGGCTCAGGATCACACCAGCTTCCTCAGTGTCCTCAGTGGCAGATGAAGCTTCCCAGCTTTAGAGACTCCATCTGAAAAGCAGAACATGTGTTCTGTTATTTATTCTTAGCATGTAGAGCAGCACCTTTTCTGTCCTACTGTCGCTGAAAATATATTATTGGGGGAGAAAACATGACTATACTACGCACGTCTTTCATGAAATAATTACAGGGACAGTGTCAAAGACACTTTGGGCTTCAAAAACAAGGGTAGAATTGTTGCTTCATTTGACATTAAATTTGCTTTGAAATGTTCTTCAAAGAAAAACTTACCTCACCAAAATAACTTTTGACAGCAGAGGTTCTTAAAAGTACTTTCTTGGAGGTGAACCCTAAAACAAAGATTCCCTGTAAGGAAGTTGATTAGCTACACCAAAAATTTTAGGAAAGGTCAGAAAAATTTAGGGTGTCTGTGCAAGAAGTTAGGCATAGGCAAAGGTGACAGCAGGTGTGAAAATGTATCTGCTGCAGATGTACTTACTCACTGTGATGTGATGACTCTAGACAGTGCTGAAAACAAAACAAAATCAAACCCCAAACTTCTGGTGGCAAAATTATTTTGAGTGGCTTGAAGACAACACTAGAAAGTTAACTGAAGACACCTGTGGAGATATACCTGATTTACAATAAATTAATTATTATAAGTGGCCATTCACCCCATAATTGCCTCAGTTTTCCTTAAAACCTCATAAATAAATTTTTATGTAATTTTTACTGGAAGCAGTATCTTGTCTCTACTGGCTTACCCTAAGACGACTTACATAATTTCACCTGCACAGGGGTGTTGGGAGCGTAAAAAAAACTAAAAGCGGAATTTCCAAACATGTCACAACTTCATAAGTGCTCTTCTTTTTTTTCTTTGTTTTGGGCTTTTGTACTTTTGACAGTCAGATACTAGAAGCTGTTCTGCTGTCTCTTCTTCCTCCCTCTTAATCACCATTTTTCTCATAAAATGCTAGTGATAATTAGTTTGCTGATTACATATTCAGAGGGGGGAAATACAATAGTTTCCAAGTTAGGTATAAAAAATGGTCAGTTGAACAACCAAGCATGACCTTTGCTTACTCCAAATTTCTTTTTACTTTTTATTTCCCCTTACTTCTTTTGGAAACAGACATTAGTTATAGAAACAGAATGCTGCACTCAGCACTTTGAGTGCAGCAATGAAAGCAGCTTAAGTTGATGATCACAGTTTTACTGAGAAAAAACACACATATGCAAAATAAACCAGAATATCACACCACTGAGAGATAAATATATCCAAATAGCCTCCCACCTGAAGAGCTTTAGCTTGTTTTATTTTTCCATACATAGAAAGACTCTGTGAATCATCGGAAATGTTGCATTTTTGCTCTGAACTTAGTAATATCCTATGACTGGCATTATGCAAGAAGTCCCTTCTAGTCCATATCTACTAACAGAACCAGAAGAGAAATCCGAACTTTTTCTTGTCCTGATCATTTAACATGCAGTACAGACTGATTAAGGCAAAAAAAAGTCATGGAACTTTCATTGAGGTGACTGCAAGCTTTACTGCAAAATACCAATTTCAATATGCAAATCTTTATAGTAAAAGAAACCTCTCTGAGACTGGACTTAGAACAGAAAATATGGTTATGAAAACAGAAGATGAAGTGCCTTCTTATGTGAAATTTATTTTAGGGTTTACATGTCACTTTTAGTAATATTCACTTGAGCTGCAGTCTGGTAAAAAGCTACTGTTGGATCCCTGGGTTTGAATCTTTGTTGGTGAAATACTAAATAAATACAGAAAGCAAGCTCCAGTATACAAGAAGGATGAAAGATGAGCAGCCTAGGAAAAAGGTTGTATTTTGAGTATATTGAATACAGGAGAATATTACAAGATCCTCTGTAGCAAACACAGCAGCAATGAAGTATTTCAGAGTAGGAGCCCCTGAAATCAAGACTGGTGGGAAAGGAGGATGTTGTACTGGCTGCACCAAGGTGAGCAACAGGGTTGAGACTGTCACAAGCACTGAGGTTACACCAGGCAACTGCAGCTATGTCAGGCATAGCACCTGCAGCAGGGAAAAACTGCATTGCAAGTACATACAATCCAAACCTCCTGAGAGTCTTTGGGGTCAGCAGCTTTGATAAAGGCTTGTGTGTGCCAGTCAATGCCTATGCTAATTTGAGACATCAAGAATAAGACGTCACAGTCTGACCAACAGATAAGAAGAGCCCACTTAAGTATGAGACCTGCAAGCTCAGCATCCGTGTCTCTCCTGGTCTGGCAAGGCAGGTCATTCAAATTCATTACCTGTACTCACTAGACATCAAGGACAGCAGCTCCAAGAAGACCTAGAAAAGCTTAGCTGGATATTCAAGGACTAGGGATTTGGGGAGTCTGGACTCATACTGCAATTTTCTGTGCAAAATGAGATGAAAGCTCGGAATTGTTCGGAAATAAAAAAGATGGGATTATGAGAGAAAATATCAGCATAAGTGAGGGAGATCATGGCTGGTGGGGAGGGTAACCAGCTGAAAATTAGTTATTTATTGGCCTAGGTAGTGTTACTGTGACAAATGTCCGATTAGGGAAAGTGCTACAGGAAAGCTAATGCTGATGCCGCACACTTGGTAGAAGGGCATTGAGCATCCAGCACAGGCCTGTGGTCTGTGCAGTGGTGATATACTTGGGGAACTCCTCTACCTGGTGAACTCAAGTAGATTTTCCAACATTCCTAAAAATGTCGGAAACGTATCTGTTTGAGGCATCACCATATGGAGTTACAAATCATGGTTTCTAAGCAATTTAAACAATGTTTGAGCAACCTCCTTTCTCAAGGATCTGCACTGATGTCAATCCAGTGCCCTGGAGACTGTGCCTGGAGAGGAGCTGCAGCTCCAGAAGAATCCCTACTGGTAGAGAACTGTGCTTATAGCAGGTTGTGTTTAATTACTGCCCAAATTACTGCTGACTTTTTTGACTGGAAGAAAAATGTCTGATCCCTCGGTCAAAACTTAGGGTAGAAAGAACCACACTGATCCTAGCACATTTTGTCAAATCTTAAGAATCATGAATACTTATTAAATCCTCCTAAAGATATGGCTTTAAACATGAGCATATTTTATTATCCTTCATCACAAATATGTTGATTTTAAAGAATAGCAGCAGACAGGAAAAAAACAAACAACAGAATCAAACAACAGAAAAACCCACAAACCCCATCAAAAAATGAAATCAAACCAATCAACCTCAACAATCCAAAAGAAATGAGTAACATTGTTTAATTCAACAAATGTTTTCCAAGTATGTTTTAAGTCATCCAGAGTATTTTAATGAAATACAACCAAGATACAATGCTAATGAAGGGCAAAATTTGTAAGCTGCATAATAATATGAGGCTGACTTGCTCAGAAGGAATTAGGGATGAAATCTTGCACACTGAATCTTACTAATGCCCAATAAAATATATTCATCACTGGCTTTTCTGTAGGAATAAACCTACTTTGACAAGCCCTATATAAGGGATTGCACAGCCTCTAAAATGCTGAAAATATTCTTAAGCACGCAAATCTTCCACTTTAAAAATGTGTTATTTTCCCCTTTTCTTGTAACATTTCATTTAATGGCATCCGGACTGTGTGACTGAGGTAAAAAATAGACTCCTTTAATTTATGCCTTTAAGAGATGTTGACAAGTCTAAGAGCATTCAAAAAAGGATGTTCCATAAGATTTTCTGGAGGAAGCATCTGTGTGGGGACTGAGTTGCAGAAGTTTGTCACCTCCTTAGCCACTGGAACCTGTTAATAAGACATTGTTATTTGGGTTTTTTTTACTCTCACTCTGTGCAGGGATTTAGAGTGCAGCAGAGAAAAAGCATCTCCTGGGACTTAGCAAGCTGTGCTTGGGCTGACAACCTGCCCAGCATGTCTGCTAGAAAAGGAGAAAGATCCTTCACAGCTCCCAGCTGAAGAATTCAGATTCTTCCACTTCTTCAGGGTAAACAAGAAATCATGGAACCAGATGTGAACAAGCTGCTTGTGGCTTGTGCCAGCTATTTCATCTATTTCTCTGTGAAACACTTCAGGGACATATATTGCCTTGGGCCTTTTGGGGGAAATCTCTGGTCAACTGCATAAGATGGAAAAAGAACACCTTATCTCTGGGATGCTGGCTAAGCTACCAAGGTGCTGGTGAGGCATGAGGATCCCTGCGGACTGAGCAGTCAGTCCACTGAATTTGCTGGCACAGTGATCTGGCACAAAGTTGTGACAGAAATTTCAGGAGTGGAGCTTTTTCCTATTAAGAGAAGAGAAAAATCTGGCTAATAATGTAGCTGAAATAGTTGTAGGGATGACTATAACTATCCTTCATTTAAAAAGAGAAAAGCTGTTCAGTTACACATTGCTAAGATTCAATTTGCAGAAGAGATATCCTCATCTCCTGGCTCTCTGCAGTATAATTAATCTCCAGTGCAGGCAATGAATTCTGAAGGGTTCCACTCACCATGGTTTTGTCAGCCATTTTCCAGTTTAATAAAATAAAGGAAAAGAAGATTTCCACATGCTTACGGTAGCAGGTCTAGAAATGAGGGAGAAAATGAGGAGGGCAAAACCACATATGGATTCAGAGCTCTCCAGTATATTTTGGAAGAAGTCCCAATGTGTAGTATAAAGGTTTGCAATAAGCAGTTGTTTAACATAAACTGTTATCAATCTTTTATAAAGAAATTCTGCAATGGGTGGTTTCATTATCTGGAGATACTCAAGCCTGAAACAGGTTCAGTCCCCTAATAACAGCAAAAGATTTTACTAGTAGGTCCCCACTGCAAGGCAATGGGGAACATTTACAACATGGACTGATAATGCTTGTTCTGGGCTCTCCTCTATCCCTCTTCCCAGAACTTGTTTTAAATCCATCCCTGGGCAGGAACACAGCCAAACTCCACATGTTAATGCCTGTGGAAGGTGATGGTTCTCATTTCTCCAGTACTAAAAAGCCAGACAAAGAATGTGTCTCCTTTTACGGTTTCTCTGGTTCTTTCAGAGAAGTTCCTCCTAGAGCAATGGTCAGAAACCATAATTAAGTGTTCTTTCTTTTGGGGCATCCAGAGTATTGACCTGATGTCCCAGAACAGCAGAAGTAGACAGTCCCACCGTTCCTCTCCAGCTAAATCCTAGTGATGTGTAAATATATCCCTACTACAGACACCACTGAGCTCTCTCAGTTCCTAGAAAAAAAGCAGCTGGCTTCAACTGAGGAGAAACACAAGATGAGGATGAGAGGAAAGTTGCTTTCAGAACTCCCTTCCAGAAATCTGCCTCCTCTCCATGACCAGGGAACTGAGGTGCTTTGGGACAGCCTTGTTTTTTGTGGTATGTGTGAAAAGTTTTTGTTTCACCTCGCACACACTAGAAATGCTTTCTTTTTGTCCTGGCTGAATGAATGATGCTCCCACTAACTCTTGCTGCTAGCTGTGGCTTTTACATCCACAATGTAGATTAAAAAGACATTTAAAAACTTGGAAAAATCACTCTTATGTAGTTAAATGGTTCGAAGCCCTCTGCCTCCACATTTGTGTGTGACCTGAAAGAAATTAACTACACTGTGAACTGTCAGTTGATTTTCCTTTAAATCTTGAGATGTTGGCAGGGGGCACTCTCTGTTTACATATTTCCCATTAAGTGTTGAATGTCTGTAGTTTGAAGAGGAAGTGAGCAAGTTCATTGACATTCACATCACCAATTTGGTGGTAAGCTCATTTATTACAACAATTTCCAATTGGTCAAATGCAGTTATAACAACTACATTATTTTCTAAAGGGTTCAAAAAAAGGTTACCAAATCATCTAGGAAGAACATCTGAGTGAGAGATCCTCAGTGTTGAAAGAGAATAAAGGAAGTAAATGTTCTAAGTCTGTGGACTTAGAGCTGTGCTCGTGCTTTAGCCTTTGCAGCCTTTGGAGTTTCATGGGCAAACCTTCACCCACTGACAAGACCAATGAAGACATGACAGTCCTGACCCTGGAAACCACATTTCAAGAGCTCTCAGCTGAGTGGTGCCTGTCATTTTTCCTCTCTACATTTGGAAATTTTGCTGAAGTAATTCAAATAAACTAAGAGAACTAAGCTTAGAAACAGGGATAGAAATTACTGAACTTACAACTACAGCACTGTAGAAAGACTATTCTGATTTTCAGCTAGTCCCTGAAAATGATGAAGGGATGCAAGGAAAAAGAGACACAAACAGGAACACAAACCTTGGGAGGCTATGGAAGATCACCCATTTAACCACTGATAAAAAGGAAGCAATAAGTATAGGTTAAATATGCCTGTGAATAAAAAAACAGCTACTGATCAGGATTTAACACTGACCTCAGAAAAACTGAAAGCTTACAGACTGTGGGAGATCTAAAAAAATGCTGAGGATGGGATAAAATATTTGTTGTCCCCAGTATTGCTAAAGATTCAATCACATTAGAATCACAGAACCATAGAATCACAGAACCATAGAATCATAGAATCATAGAATCATAGAATCAGCCGGGTTGGAAAGGACCTCTGAGATCATCAAGTCCACAAACCACTAATTATGTGTGGGGAAGAAGGACTGACAGAGGACAATTACATTGAGAATTGTTAATTTTTATCTGATTCCATTCTCACGATTGGTTGTGTTTACTAAAGACAATTGCTTTCATTTGCTGATTAATGATATAAAAAGGTGATTTGTGAAAAATGAACCTGTTATAAAGCCTTTTTGAAATGGCAAATTGTATGAAATTGATCACTGCATATCAAACAATGCAATGACTGAGGAGTTAAAATGTGGTTTCCTGAAAGTTAAAGTAGTTTATATTAGTAGCACAAACCAGCAAATGATTGCATTTTGTTTCTTGCCATTCTCTTGGCAAGCTCCATAACATAAGCTTCATAACAAGGACAAATATTTACAAGGTCCTGTACCACAAAGAAGGCTGCAGATACATTATGGAGGGGAATGTATTTAGGGGAAATAAGGAGACACTTCTCATGTTTTTACCCTTCCAAAATTCTTTGCTGGAAGACAAGGACCCTATTCAGGAAACAATTTTCAGTTAATTTTTATATAATCACTGAATGACATGGTCTTGAAACTTTTAGGAGGCATACATTTTTATATTTCACAATTGATTCCTCTGAACCATTGGATGATTTATGGAAATTACTTTCCCAGCAAATAACTTTAAATCATGACTGCTTGTCCAGGAGCAACAAGGAAAAAAAAATAATGGAGTGGGCAGAGTGTGTGAAAGCCCACTCCTTTCTACATTTTAAAGGTAAAAAATACTTCTTCCACCTACCTACTGCAAGTCTTCAATCTCTCCCTGTCCAGAAGAGACCACAACACATAAGGAAAATTACTCACAGGCTGTACCTGTGAGTAATGTTACCCCACCCAGGACACCTCAAGGGGTCCTGGGTGTACCAAGAAAGTGATGGCTCTCATAGCAATGATGTTTATCTATCTTTTTATGAAATATATCCCATTTTGCTTCAAGCAATAGTCTGATTTTCTTCCAAATGAAGGAAAGTTTGTCCGGGGAATGGCTGAGGGCTGTAAGTGCTGGTCATAGGAGACACAAAGGCACAAGGACACCTGACCAACAGCTACTCTGATCCAACAAACCAGGGTTGGCAGGGGTCCTTTGGTGGAGATGGCTGTCAGTGTGAGAATGTTACCCCAAACATAGAAATCCAGGGAACAGAGTTACCAGTGATGGTGCTCTAAACTCTACCACAGAAAAATGAACTGCTGAAATTGTTGGTTTACTACTCCTTAGAATTTGTTGCCTGGGATTATCACAAAACTGATTGAGAAAAATTTAAACTAGCCCAAATCGTCCATGTGAATTTCCCTGCACTGACTTCCTTGTTAAGAGGCAAGGAGCTTCCTCTATCACACTCAGACCTTTCTGGAAGCCAATCAGACTCTACATGCCAGTGAAGGAGCTGGAGCTTAAACCATCACCAGGATCATTATCTCTTAATAGAGGGCAATAAACAGACAACCTTAGGTAATTTAACTAGCACAGCATGGCTCAGTACCACTCAGATCCCAGAACAGAGCCACAAAGGCACAGAAGCTTTGGTTACTCTTCTGATACTTCCACAGGGCAGTCATTTCCCTTCTGCTGCTCTCAGTCAGCACAGGGGTGTCCTGTGTGTTTACATGTGTGCCCAAGGAGGACATTCCATCCACCTGGAAGTCCAGACACCATGCAGAGTAAACTTTTGCATATGAGATATTGCCTTGTGTTTTGCAGGTGGCAGGAAGAGGGTATGAATTTGCTTTGGATCTTTAAGTGCAATGCTGTCTGGCAGCTCTGTGTGTCTGGGTGCACAGGACATGGTGCATATATTATGTGTTTATATGTATATATCTTTAACAGGGAGTTAGAGATTACTGTGACAAGTGTTTTTGGAAACTCACAAGTCCATTCAGTTTAAAATAAAACTTTAATAATAAATTCATTCATTGCAAATCTGCTTGTGCTAAATGTTTATGTTGGCTATCGTCCCTCCTTATCACTCCATATACTGATCTGCTGCTCCCAACACTACCCGAAATTAGCTGTGGGTGTGCAATGCCAGGGAGCCGATGCCAGGCAGCCAGTGCTGATGGCTGAGGTGGTTTGCTGAAACCATCACCTTGCTGAGAACACAGTTTGGAGGGCTAAGGTGGTTCAGGCTTGGGAGACCCTTGCTAAGAGAAGTAAGCACAGAAGCAGGAAATTTTCTGTGCCTTTCTTCTGTTCCTTTCTATGTCACTTGCCCCGTTATTGCCAGAGGATCACATCAGCTGCCAATGTTGCTTGTTTTGGGTTTTGTGACTAATCTTTCCTCTGTGATCACCAGCATGCCTGGCCCACTTGCTGTCCCTCTGTTTCTTTGCTTGGAAACTCTTTGTCACATGCAACATGTGCTTTCAACTACAACACAATGCCACTGTTTGCCCCTTAGCTATTTTCATTTCTCATATTCATTTACAGTGCTTATACACTATGTCTGCATACAAACTCCTTGTACATTCCTGTGGTTATACTACTACATCTGTGTTTTTGGTTCAAGACAAGATAACATTATTTGCATCTTTATGAGTGCATTTTAACTCATAGAGGTCACACCCACACACATACTCACTATATTGCAAGTGATAAATTGTTAAATGAATCTTGTACATTTTTGTAGTCTGCCCCCTTCTAATTGTCAAACCACTAAGTTTAAGTGTGCCCTGGCAGAGCCCAAAGCCCTACAGAAAATTCTTCTCTGGCATTTACTGGGTCACTACAAATGGGCTCCTGCCTGCTCTAAAAAAACACAGCAAAAACACTAGAAGAAAAGGCTGCTTGGTCTGCAAACCATAGAATTCACTTAAAGCTACTTTGAATATGAGGCCTTTAATTTCCCCCCCCCCCTTTTTTTTTTTTTTTTTTTTTTTTTTTTTTTTTTTTTTTTTTTTTTTTTTTTTTTTTTTTTTTGTGATATAACGCTTTTTATCTGTAATCTACTGGAAGCAGGAGGGACAATGTGGTTTTGCTCTCATTACCACTTGGCAGAGATGCAGATAAATCCAAACACTGATTAAAGCCTTTTAACCCAAATATTGAAACTACAGAGCTGAATCCAAGGCAACAGTTTGCTAATTCCTATTTTCCTCAGTGTAATGCAGTTCTCGAGGTGACCCAATAGAAACATCTGCTATCTCTCCTGCTTCCTCAAGGCCAGCAGGCTGTGCTTGAAAATTTCAAAATTCTTCAGCACCTCCTGGTTCAGACAGTGACTACAGACACCACAGTGGTGAGTCTGTAATGAAGTGGTGGTGGTGAGAATGAAAGACTGCAGGACGAGGACTTATAGTTAAAATCATCCTGGTCAGCTTTGTTAGGGAATCTCTTGAAACTTGAACTACATGGATGTATTTATTTTCTTTCATCCATAAATTTCAAACGTGACACTGAAAAACCACTTGCTCCTTTGGCTGTGTTCTCTGAAGTGGTTTGTCTAGATGTCTGAAAATCTTTGCTTCCATTTTGAGTGCATTTGGCTTTAATCCTGGGGGCATGTTCTTACTGGGTCTCTTTTTATAGCCAGAGTAACTGACCTGAAAATTCTGCCTTCAAAGGGTTATTTACAACATAATTTACCTGCTGATCCTTCTTTTGATTGGCAGAATTTACTCCTTCACCATGTGCAGCAAAATATTTTGATGATCCCTTAGTAATTTAAAGACTTTGGTTAAAGCCAGTCCAGGTTTGCAATCTTCATTTCAAAATGTTGACATTAGCCACTGGATCACAGGTACGTGTTTTAGCAAAGCTGTGCAGGTGTTTCCTATATTCTGCTACCTTCTCCTTGGGATAGACCAGTAAAATAAAAAGAAAAAAAAATCCTAGCAGTATGTTTCAGGCTTTCTCTTAAAGTGAAATCAAGACTATATAATAAAATTTATACAAGAAAGAATTATTTTCAGGTTGGTTTGTTTGTTTGTTTGTTTGTTTGTTTTAAGAAACTTATAATCATCTTCAAAAGTATCTCCATTCTCCTGAAAATGGAGGGGCATTTTATCCTTTCTTTCAGAAACAGTCAGACCAGTTTCAGGAACAATCTGACATCAACAACTGCAAACCAAATCCTGGCACTTTCCCCTCCATTTCTCTGAATAAATGTTCTTTGGCAGGACATTCCTTAAATACAGCTCAGTTAGGAAATGACAATAACTTAATCAGTGTATGCAAATGGGATTAGAGGTAGACATTTAGTTGTGTTATTGATTTTCTCTGGATAATTTCAGATTGCATTACAAGGAATATTTCAGTCTTTCTTTTTCACAGGAACTTGATCAGAGGTTTGGTGAACTATGTAGTATTCTGTTTTGCAGTGATTATCCTCAAAGAGACATATGGAACTATATTAATTTTTTGGCTTGCAATAATTTTATGGCTTACATTACGTGAGCATCAGTCTATTTGGCTTCATGTGCACTATTTTCTTATTCATATAAAATGCACTATATTATCATTAGTCCATTTCCTTCCAGAGAAAAAGTTAGTCACCAATAAAAAGCAAAGCAAAAACCATGTAGTCAGGCTTTTTTTTTCTGAGCACAATTTTAAAGACAATCATTCTGACATTGGATAGACAACAACAAATCCACTCTGCTCTACCTGCAGCATTCATAACCTCTCCTTCCTCTGAGGTAGAAAGGCAAGAGGAGCAGGTAGGAGCACAGGAAATGCCACATGTAGATGGGGAAGCAAATAAATTATAGTGGCAGAAGTCAGATACGGGAACAGATGCTCAGAGAGAGACTGTGGGACCTCCACCCTTGAGGACACTCAAAACTCCACTGGAGGCATCTCTGGGCAACTTGCTCTGGTTGACAGTTGGGCTGGAGATCTCCTCATGGACCTTCCCACACCTCTGATTTTATAATACTGCAAAGTATCTTTTTTTGTCAGTTTGAAAGGGGAAAATTGTTGGGCTTGGGTGTTTTATTTTAGAGCCATTTCAATGTAAAATTGCATTACAAATGGTTGCTCGGCTCCAGAACCCAAATAAAAATTCCTGCTGTTGGCTTGCTGAAGAACAGGAACTGGAAAAACAATTGCATTGCAAAGAGGTGACTGATATGCCACTTGTTATATTTCAAATATATAAAGATGTATTAGCAAATGTATACTAATAAATGCTAAGACAAAGATGTACTACCAAATTATTCTTCATCCACATAGGAATAATCTAAAAGTACCTTAATAAAAATAATTAAAAAAAAAATTTGAAAGAAAATCAAAGCTCCATTTTTTTTCTCAGAACATATTTATGTTTCCAACCAATGGAGGAGCGAAGTGTTCCACTGGCTCTTCACAACTGAGTGTGCCCTGTGTGCTCAACCATTTCACAGGACAGAGCAGGGAAATAGTTTTCGTGTACTCAGACAACATCAGATGGTGAGATGATAACTAACCACGGTCAAACATGACTTCCTACAGAGTCAGGCAAATCCTTCAACTTCTCCCATTATCCTGCCCCTACAACCCCTGCAATGGACCAAAGCATTTTGATTAAATTTGGATTTCAGCGATCCTGACCCTGTGGGAGCATCATCATCAGCCAAATCAAGCAGCTGGTGACAAGTATGTACTTGCAGTGACTTGGTCTGAGAGACTCCTCTTTCAGAAGGGCTGAGCAGGCAGCCCCCTGTGTTTCCTCAGACTTCACAGTGACATAAAACCACAAAATCCATGGGCTCTGCAGGTGTTTTGCCCTTTCTGCTTGCTGACTTCCCACTCATCCCCAAAAGGCTGGGGCAGGCAGGGTGCTCCCTTCCAAAATTTTTGCATCCCACACATGGGGATGTCTCCAGCACTAAGCCTGATCAACTCAATCCACTCTGTGAAGAAAGACTAGTTTGGGAGGAAAAGCAGGCGAACTTTCTCAGGTCCTCTGGGAATCACGTCCAGCATCGCAATGAGCTGAAACAACAGGGTGAGTGCCATCCCTCTGGAGCAGCATTAAATACCCCCCACCATAGAAACACATCCCTCTCTCCTCTGAGAGAGGAGGCAGCAGTTTGGGATTGCCTTTGCCAACAGCTGGAGCCACAGCAGGCCCCAAAGGACTGACAAGAAAATTGCTTATGCTTTCTTAAGCCTCCTCAGTTCAACAGATTCCTGAGCAGGATGTGAGGAGGAAGCAACCCAGAGCTCAGATGTCTGGAAGTCACAGAGCTGTGAAAGGACACAGAGTCCTACACAATTTATGGGGAGAACTGACAATTTTACAAAGGGTATAGAACTAAAAATATTGCTTAAAATAAGTATGTGCATTAAAAAAGGACTACATTCTAGTTAATGATAAATAATTGTCTATAACATTACTATAAGCTGTAAATTATGCATTATTATAGTAATAAACTAATAATTTTATCACACTAGGTTTATCTTTTAATGTTCATATAATTCTTAAAATACATGTAAAATTACTGCATCCCTTAAGCAGTTGTTAATAAAACTTGACCTCCTCTGTGTATGTAAGTACATTACTTTGCAATAGATACAGTATAATTTTCATTTACTCATTTCAGTAGAAAATAGTGCCATAGAAATAAGAAGATTGTGTGGACCATTTTTTAAAATTTCTTTATAATGTAATATAATTGCTTATTATTTATATTAAATGGAACTGTACTTATCTACTGTTTCTCCATTACAAGTCCAGTGAATGTTTTATTGCCACTGGTATGATATTGTTCACGTGAGGCAATTTCTTTACCTCATATCATGCATATTGCAAGCCTCACACACCAGGACAAAAGAGACTTCTGTGGTGGGACTTTGACCTGCTGACTTGACTTGCATTAAGAAGAATTTCAACAGGTCTAAATGGGATTTAGCCTACTGAGAGATGAGCATGTGCTGGGAGTCTGGCCCTGCTAATATTTCTGCATAGGCAATAAATAAACATTTTTTCTAATACATAGAATACTGCTTGCAGCTGTCTCTTGCAAATCTGGGCTGAAGTTTGAGGGGTTTTGACTGCTTGTGATTATTTCAAAATACAATGTAATAGTGGGATAGAGAAATACTTGCCGTGTGGACACGCTGGTGCCTGCTTGCCACCATATGTAATTGGGTACCTATACCTTCAATTACTACAATTCAAACATTGTTTTATTATACAGTGGAACTTCCTTATATTCTTTCTGCTAAAGAATATTGAAATTACCTCCTGCCATTATATGCATTGACTATTCAGAAGAAGACCATTCCATTTTTGGCTTTTTTTTTTTTTTTTTACAGATTTGCAGAAAAAAAGAGGTCCAAGCTGGCACCAGTAATCACACACAGGGGAGCTGTTCAAGGTGAATTCCTGCTAACTAAAGCTGACAACCCAATGCCATCAAGTAAGCATTTAGTAGCACACAGTTTTGTATAAAATAATATTTAGTTGCACATTTTACCAATAACCTGTGAAATGAATCAAGGAAATCTCATTATTTCAAAGCTGTTGCATACAAAAGCCATTGGAGGCCATCAAGGTGCTGTTGATAAGTGTTTACACATCTGGACACTCCACTGTTCATGTCCCCTGTTTCACAGCCGGCGAAAACAAGCTTTATTCTGCCCAGTGACAATAAACACTGAACTGTGCTCATAGGTACATTGCTGCCAAGGACATACCTGTGCTTAATCTTGGTTTTATGCACTTCAGCGCTGACTTTGACCACTACTTTGTCATTTGAATTTTCTACAGGAGCCAGCAGTGCTCTGATGCTACCACGGGCACAGTTTTATCTCAAGTATCCCATTGCTTCATTCACAGGAAAAAACAGATCTTCTGAAGAATCTTTCCATTGAAAACACTTAGTGAAAGTCTCTTTTCCCTACTGACAGCTCACCAGTGGGCTGAGATCAGATTCTCCTGTTGGAAGAAAATTGAAACCAGACAACTACTCTGCACTCAAAGGAGCAAAAGTTTATTTTGGTTTTGCATGAATTCTGGCCACAATCTTATAATTTTTTCTGTTCTTCAGAACCTTGATGGTCCCGCCTGACAATCCTATCTGACAACAGATGTTCTGCACAGCTTCCTGCAATTTCTGAATTGAATCACACTGCAATATCCTAAACACTGTAGATAGGTGCTTTTGTTTTTATATTTTCAGTTATAGTGGGTTTAAATCCAATAACCATGGAAAATAGTCATATTAAAGAAAAACTTTATTCTACAAAGAGATCTTTTTCTGTTTAAATTAAGGTTATTTCTAAGAGTCATTTTGTAGATCAACATGACAAGGTCTTCAGCCATGTGCCAATCACTCCTATTGCTCACAAAGTCAGCCATTCAGTTGTTTTTCCCCTTCTCTGTGCTCATGTTCTTCTGTTCTCCTTTGCCAAGTGCTGCAATAATGGAATAGTCACTTTATTCACAAGGCCCTTATTCCCTGAGAGGCAATCACCCTTCCCGAAATCTCTGTATTTACAGGAAAACAGTGCATTCATGAGAGAATTAGACCTAGTTTCTCAGCATTCCTATTAGCCACAACATTGCACATTTAAATGAGAATTAGTCACAGGGAGTGTGCTGCTCCACTCATCTTCTTAATGACTTTTGCATTTATAAATACTTGCAGAATTAGGTATTTAGGGTGCAATGGTTGTTACACTCTGGATTTAGGCTGTAAGCTTAAATATAAGCCCAGAGTGGTTACATTTTATTTAAGACATTTTAAAAAGCTTTTGGTTCATTCTAACCTCAAATTAGTGTCTGGAGAAATAGTCACACACTCTTCTCTAAGAGAAATGCTTTTAATTTAGTGAGAAAAAAAAAAGATATTTTGGCAAAAGTTTTTACAGGAGTAAAATACAAACAAGAAAAAAAATTTCTCTAAAACAGCAGCAAAAACCCACTTCACAGAAAATACTCACTACAAACCATCAATATACCAGCTTTTGAAAAACACAATTCATTGGTTTTAAGTTACTCACAAGAGAAGGAAAAGAGTTAAAGAAGATAACATATTAAAAGTGTAAAGAAAGAGAAAAGAGAGACAGAGGGAGAAAAGGAAAAAATTGTTACTGTACATGATCTGATGGTTCACATAGTTCAGGTTGCAGGAGAGAGGAGAGAGAAGAGAGCAGAGGGGGGCTCTTGTGGAGTCTCATGCATTTTTATAGTTCAGTTTTCCCTCCCAGGCAGGATATCCGGTCACCGACCACTCCAGGCCAGAGTGAGCTGTGCTGTAGCCCGTCACAGGCTCCAGGGACACAGTGTGGGCAGCAACCAGGCAGGTCTGCCCTGACTGACAGCCTGGCCGCAGGGCCTGCAACTCTGCCCCGTGCTCTGCGAGGGCTCTGCCATGTTGGCCACAGGGCTTCTGGCTCTCGTGTGCTCTCAGCAGGCCTTGTGTGCAGGCCTTACTGTGGACCTGCAGGTCTAGGCCCAGTCCTTCTCCACACACACACACATACTCACACTGAATCAATCCAACCCGTATCAGTAATTCAAAGAGATTTGGATCCACTATCTCACAATGGTGCAGTATGGGCATTAGGAAGCGTGGCTGCTACCAGCCCTGACTGAGAGAGTAGTTAAGCAGATCCGCAGTTCCTGCAGATGAAAAAGCTGGAGTTTAATAACCTGAGTTTAACAGCCATTTGCCACAGCTGAGATAATGGCAGGATGATTGTGTTTCCTGATGAAACGTTCTTCCTAATTGGTGCTCGGTGTGGGCAGCCACAGGCATCTCTCAAGGCAACTTTGTTACTGGGCAGGTCATCAATATTTTTTTCTCACAGAAAACAGCTATCCTCTCTCTGTTATGTTTGTGTTACTGCTTCACACTTCAGTAAGCACAAGAGCACTTCTCCAGGAGAATGGAAGAAATGATGCTGCTAAATAAGGAGTCATGGCAGCCAGGCACACAGCTATCAGCTGCTCTAACACTGAAAGGTTCTCCCATTCAAATCCTCTTTTAGGCCTCAAGTCTGCTTGAAGATGAAGTTTAGTGGATGCACTTCCAGGAATGCAACGGCTCCCACTTCTGGTATAAGCACATCCAACTCTCAATGGATGGGCAGTAAGGGGACTTCAGCAGATTGAACGGAGGTCACACAAAGCTACAGGCAAAGTCTTTGTTTTCTTTCACACTTAAACCTGAAGTTCTCTGGTTTCCCTTTTCTCTTTTGCCCCGTTTTCTGTTTTTAAAACAGATTTCTGGTATTTAATGTAATGTCTCCAGGGCAAAGACAGCTGTTTGCATTTCTGAGAAAGAGCAGAGAGATCAGGGTATTGGTTTGACATCTGCAGAGGTCAGTGCAATCTCAGACAGAATGTGAGGGTTGTATGCTTTTGCTCTCATAGATGCTGGAGAGTGGAGGCATCAGAACCACTCTCAGATAAATGTTCCTTGCCTAAACATTGCAACAGCAAAGTGTCTCTCTCTGTTAGAAAACCCTCCTACCCCAGAAAAATGGGCATGATTTTTGTTTCTGGCTCATTTATGGAATTTCACCTGCCTCCAAAAGCAATAAATTTGACTCTCAGAACCTTTTATTAGTGCCCTTGGCCCATTTAGGAGCTTAACAGTTAAACAGTCCTTCTTTACAGGCATCCAGCCTCAACAGATGAATATGTTTAGTAACCTTCTACTAATGTATTTTGTCATTATCACTACACTTCTTTATCTAGTCCCTTACACCTTTTTCATCTTTGGCTACTCTAATTCTAAAAGAAATTTCTCTGACACAAACAATAAGATCTGAGTTCAGCATCAGATCTGCACGTTACTCTTTCAGTTCCTCTGCATGTTTGTGCAGACAAAACTCTGTTTTGTCCAAATGTTCTCTTTCAGGTTTGATAAATTCTTCATAACCATGAAGAATTTCTTTTGCTACTCACTCTGCCCTTCTCTCCTCCAGTCACTTGGAAAGGAGAAGATTGTTCAGCAGCATCGAGTAGATACAGCTCCAGCTTAATCTTCCCTGGAGGTCACTGCCCTTTTGGCTGGTCTTGCTCCTGTCCAGGGCCTCAAAAACTACCCTACTGTTAGTAATATTTTCCTAGTCCTGAGTTAGTAAGACCTCAGCAACAGCCTTTGAAGCTAAACAGGCCGAACATGACCCAAAGGGCACAGGCTGCACTTTGTCAGAGCTGCCACTGGATGTTTTGTACTGATGGTTTATGACTCACAGGCCTGTTCTGTTGTTGGAACAGCAAGTACCAGCACAAATCTGTCTTCTTTTTAATGAGTTTCTACTTGATAAGGTGTATCAGTCCAGAAGTCACCTTTTCTTGTCCTTGTAAGAGTTAATCCAGTCTCAAACAGCTCACACCTACAAGGAAACAGTATTCAGTGCTCTAATAAAACACAACAATTAAGCCTTTTCTACCGCTGCCTCGAGGGAGTTGGGCTTTATCTTTTCCTTCCATCTATCTCTGTCATACTGAAGCCACAATACGAGGTGAAGGCCTTCCGGCCTCTCTTTCTCTCTAGCCTTAGAAAATGGTACCTGATGGTTTCCTAAACCATCCAGGATATGGAAGTGAAGCTCAACAGAAGAACCTCCCTGATTAAAATAGCTGTACACCATCCCCCTCTGTGTCTCAAAGTACTTAAGTTCTGAAAACAAACCCAAGTAACGTTTATCTGTATGATTTTCTGTGCAGTCAGTTTCTTGAGAGGTCCAAGCAGAAAATAAAATTTCATGAGACTGATGTGACGGTGTTTTCTTCCAAATCCCTGGCAGCTGTGCCACTCTAGAAACACCAGAAACCTGCCCTCTCCTCTAAACTCCAAACTCAGACCAATTTCAAGACTTGTTTCTTGGACAAGCTCACTTACATCACATTCTACTGCTCCTAGACTACTTTAGTAACATCATCCCTTGCAAATTGTTCTTCCCTTTTCCTTCACTCTAGTTTCCTTCCTCTGTAAGTCTTCCTTCCTATTCTTCTGCTCCATTTCTGACACTCATCTTCATGCTGTTCTCAGGACATATTTGTTGTTTCCTTCAGTTTCTCTGGAGAGCATTGCAAGTTGTCACAGAACTGCAGTGACACCCAAGGGAACAAGACCCTCAGGAGGTGTTGTTGGAGAATTCTGACATGGCCACATCAGTGAAGGCTCATGAAGGAGTTCAGCCACCCACTGAAGCAGGACTCCTGGGGGACTTCTGAGCACTCCAGTGAAAAATCAAGTCCTAGGAGGAAAAAACAATTTTCCCATTCTGATCCCTGAGTCAGAACCATTCATGCCAGACCAACCAAGGATGAAAAATACTTGCTCCATAATGCAAACCACTTTTGTCTGAGAAGAAGCCTAATGTGTGTGTCCCTCTAGGACTATTCTGGAGAAATGGGAGCTCTCTTCGGAGTCATCTGAGAAATGCACTCGGCTTCCTGGAGGGATTGGTGCTAAGAAATACTGTGCTTCCTGTGTCTGCAGGAGGAGAGCTGTGCTTCTTCTACAGTCACATTTACCTGACAAGCTGTTGGTGGTAGAGTTAATTCATTAACTTCTCGGGTGTGGTGTGTTTACAGCCGAGCAATACTTTTAGTTACAACCACAACAGATTAAATGTTGGGCATACTTAGCACAGTTTTCTATCAACTCTGGTTTCCAGCAGCCATCCCTCAGAGATGTGCAGGCTAGCTGCTCCTGAATAATCTCTTGGGACAGACCGCTAGAACTTTCTGTCCCAAAAGAGCAGTTTGTCAGCTGGAAGATCTATTGCCCCTTAAAACTGTGGGATGTACTTAGGGGAAGGAAACAGGCAGAAACGTGAAAAATATAAGAAATACATTGGAGTGTTGTTTTCCTGAGACCTGGAAATTGTCTTTTGCCAAGAACTGTAGCACTAATCTCACACAGGCAGCTTATAAAATTAAAAGCCGCTTCACAACAGCAGGGCCGCACCTGTATATATGTAAATTTGATGTTACATGCCCCTTGTCTGCAAATTGTCTATAAAATGCACTAAGAAAACACTGTATGGAAAAACATTCCTGTAGGGGGAAAATAACAGCAACAACAACCACCAGTTCCAGTGCCATGAGCCCTTTAAGGTACTGTCAGAGTGAGGTGGTCTGTGGTGAATGGAGCAGACTGTCTCTGCAGTGCCACAGGCTCTCTTGTCCCTAATCTCTGGCACTCCGAATGCTAAAGCTGCTCAGGCTGAAAACATCTACCTGTAAATTCCCTCCACCAAATGCAAACCTTCTACTTCTCATTCCTGAAGTGTCTCCACTCACTAGTTCCTGCTCAGCTTCTACAAACTAAGAAAATAATTCTCTGCCTCCAAGCACAATTTGCACCAGTTTCCCCAGAACCCACTTTGTCCTGTTTGGAATTTCCTCACCTTACCTCCCCCTGCTGTCCAAAGGGCAGCCAGAGTTTGGATTTCTCTTTATGTAAAACCATAGGGGAATTTATGACAAATTCAGCTTTGTTTCCCTTCCTGAATGGGAATTCACTATAAATACACCTTAAAAATCCCCTCAAGCACGTGCTTGTCCCCATGGCAGGTCCAGTCCTCTCACTCCATCCAGAAGACACTCTCTGTCTCAGAGATACACATGCTGAAATTTGCACCCTGTTCTTCCATTTCTCTTCCAAGGAATATTTGCACTGTGTCCTTCTCCTCTCTAAAGTTTGGTTCTTATTAACTGTATAGGAAAGGGAAAACACTGCAGTGAAGTCTCGTATAGACAACGGAATGACAAATTGCCATGTCTTCCAAGGACAGCAGTGTTTCAGCTATAAAACTGAAGTGCAGATATAAAAATCCCACCATTCATTCTGACATCATAAAGTTATGCCATTTCATAGCAGCAATTGTATTCTACATCCTCTTATTCTCATTACCACAGAGCTGATCTGAATGAGAAATGAGAACTTTAGAGCAAAACGCAAGCTGCAAATTACCACAATACTTGACCTTTCCATCACCACTTGAATGCCTGTTCCCCAAGCACCTTCTTCATCTCCCAAGGCCTAACCAGGCTTGGTCAGTCAGAGCCCTCTCTGATGACCATTTCCACTTATCTCCCTCCACATGGAATTACAAGGTGAGGTTCTGCCCTCTTCTTGCCCTACCCTAAGCACTCACAGACCCCTCCAAAACCATTCTTTGCATTTCACAGAACAATAACGTCTGTGTCATCTATGGGTGAGCAGAAAACACATCAGTGAAAGGCTGCTTGGTGCCATAAGGAAGGAAAAAGCACAAATGATTTGCCCGATCTTTTCTTTTGAATCCACAGCACTCACAGATCCCTCTCTGTCCACATTCTGCTCCGTATTTAACTGGCCCTCCTGTTCCAGTCTCACCATCTGAAACTTCCATTGCTACTGAGTGCTTCCTCTTGTACCTTGGTGTGGGACACCAAGGGCAACAAATTTCATTCCCCTTTTTAGCAGCCTTCTAAATATTTGAATGCTTGATTGTCTCCCCCAGGCTGTTGTTTTGTCAATTAAATAATCCCTACCCTTTGCATCTTCCCTGCAAGTGTTGTCAGGGACTCTCTGAAGTTGTTCCACATCTTCCTTTAAATCGTTTACCTGTAAAGGACCTGCTTGCTTAGGTGAGACCTACAAACCAATGGCTTCTGACCTTCCCATTCCCAGGTGCTGAGGTGACACCACTGATTCAGCAGCCCAGTTCATAGTCAATTGTGTCTGTTTTTTTCCACCAAAATGATGCAATGTATTTTCTTAATGAATCGCATTTGGCTAGTTGTCACATGGGTTGAAATTACAGTTCTTGTAGTTCTGCAAGATGAAGAGGGATTAGCATTTGGAAAGAAACCTCAGGCATGTTCCTGCTCTATATTACATAGCAAGGAGACATCATCAGTGTTTCAGTTGCAAAAAGACTACACTCCCTCAGAAACCTCCAGCTTCCTGCAAATCGGTGACTCTAAGTACTTAATAAATCACTTTGTTGGTGCTACCTACAAATTACTTAGACACTCATGAAATCCCTCCCTGTCCGACCCTCTACTTTCTGCATTGTCATCCCCTGCACTGGTGGTCATCTTTGAGGTGCTGAAATATGAACAGTCAAAAAAAGAAATCAATTGCCCTTCAGATGTCTCTCTGAGTCAAAACCATCTCCCTGTGCAAACCAGGGTCAGCTCGAAAGGGCAATCCTTTGAATGAATGAAGAGTCTGCAGCTGGAACAACCTATGTCGAATAAAAGGCACGAGCCACCAAGGCTGGGTGACAAACTTTCTCAGGAGTAACATAGTTTTAGTCATGAGGGATTAGACCCCCTCCTTTTTTCTTTTTTTTTTTAATGAAAATCTAGTTAAACACAGTGAAAGTAGGTTAATTCATAAGCCATGAAGAACACAAACAACCATCCAGGGCACTGTTGTCGACATTGATTCATATTTAAACATTGACCCTGCAGAGCTGCCTGGCTTACAGGATTTGCAAAGCTGTGAACCTCAGCTCTTGCTGCTCTGTCATTCATTTTCTCCCAGTGCTTTTCCCCAGACCAAGAGGAACTCTGTCTGGTGTGCAGATCTTTGCCTAATTAAAACCATTTGAGTGGTACAAGCACCATTTTACAAGCCATTAAGTACAACCGTTAAAATACATACAACCATGACTAAAGTTACCTTAATTAATTTACCTGATTAGGTGCATGTGCTGAACATGGCTCTAGTAGCAAAGCATAGAACGTATCCAGTGCCCAGAAGTGCTCTTCACCTGTAAAAGAACAGACAATATAAACACCTTTCTAGCTGTTTCTAGAGGCTTTGGGTCAGTCCATACTTAAGGTTGTTGTAGGTAGAGGATATAGGCTGAAACTCGAGTCAGAAATAGAAATGAGATTACTCCTTGGAGATCTGTTAGTAGGCTAACCTCTGGGAAGCTTTAATAAATCACTCAATTTGCTCACTATTTAAATCAGAATAGATACATGAAGCTTCTTACTTGTCTTAAGCAGCCATTAAACCACGTTTAATGAAGTTCTGATTACTGATTATTGCCTGTAAGAAAAGTGGTGCAAATAGATAAATAATCATCACAAGAAGCCTTTGTCTCACTGAAGTCAATGAATAAGAATTTAATTGATTTCATACCCATGGCCTCTAGGAGACAACAATTTCCTACACCCTGTGTTATTAGTAACCAAAATTTCACAACATGGTAAATGATATATTGCTTATTGTCTGTGATCTGGCTAAAAAAACACACTAAAATTTGTAAATAAGGAAGCATTCAAATAGTTTACTAATGTTTTTCTTTTTGGTGCACTCTTCCAAAGGGACAGTCATATTTAATGCGGTCTGCATTTCAGTTTGATGGAGCAGTTTCTATTGAAAATGTAGATGAGTTGAAACTAAAACACATACTCTGCAGAAATGTGTCACTTGTAATGCCAGTTTTTAAATGGAAAAAAATAATATCTTCAATAGTTTTGAATGATTGCATACAAATCTTTCAAAGTTAGATTGAAACAATGTATGTATGTATTTAACATATCATTATAGCATTTTAATTATGCCATGCAAACTTATGAAAAATCTAATAAAATCTTACCATTCTCTATCTTTTTAACTTGTTTCAGTGTTGATACTGACAGGCACAGGGAGAGTTTTTGGTATTTATTCAGTGGTAACAGCACTGAAAGAAAAGCAATTGTATTTATTTCACCAATATCATGCAGACGAACAACACGGAAGGGTGATTTTTAAGGTTTTAGCTGTCACCAACATTTGTTCTCAGCCTGAGCATGAAAGAGACATGGTGACAATTATCAGAGGCAGACACAGTTTGGAGGTGGGGAAAGCAGTTTGTGTGTCCAGAGTAAGATTTTCTGCCTTGGGTGTGCTAATCTTTTGTGTCTTACATTGTCCCTGCATGCTAATTAGATTTGCTCCTGGCTTTGGTGCCACTGAAGATTTTTACTGAACTTATTTCCTCCAACTGACAACCACTGACTCTCACCCTGCCCCTATATTTAAATACGCACTTCCAGTGATGAAAATCACTGGAAGCACAGTCGGCACAGCAGCTGGAGTATTGCAAACATGGTATGTTTCTGCCTCTCTAGAACACATGCTACATGGACCGTGGAATCTGGGTCCTTACCACCTGGGAAGTTTTCATGGACTATTCAGGAAAACCACAAAAACTGTGGTTAAAGGCCCATCCCGTGCTGTATTCTGCACTGCCCTGTGCAGAAGGTTTTCAGTGTTCTGCAACCAAGTCAAAACATGTTTATGGAAAACAACATCATGCTTTACCAGAAAACCTGTTTGATTCTCTCCCCTCACACATTTCAAGTGGGATAACAAAGCAGTAAAATACGTTTGGGAAAATGTCTGCTTCTTTTTTGCTGTGTGCATAGAAAAAAAGCAAGTGTAGGTATGCCTACAGACAGCACCAGCTTTGGCAGGCAGCTGGACTGGGCTAAGGGCCTCTGCATATTTATGCAAACGAGATGGTGCATGAATTTATGCGACATTATTTTAGTCCAGACAGAACCTCATCTGGAAAGGCTGGTGATGAAGTATTCTACCAGCACCTATCGTAACAGTTATAAGATGTAATGAGGAAAATCAGCTGAAGTGGAATGGTTGTTCTAGTGACTGGGTAATTTTTTTTTTGCTATAATCACGGCCAGGCTTCGCGAACGAAGATTTGAGAGGGGCTCTACCCACGCTTTCTACAAGCGCACTGATGGCTGAAAAGGCCAATGCAAGATAGACAAGTCCGGTTGCAGAAGGCACAGCAGAAAGACTCCCCAGGTGATATCGACAAGACGCGATTCTTTCTGCGTTGTCTTTTCTCCTCGAGAATAATCCTGCGTGTGTTCTCAAAAGCAGCAGCAGCGTTAGAGATAGTGTGTCTCCAGGCCTCCCGATTGGAGGCCAAGGTAGACCAATGATGGTGATCAATATGGCCAAGGCTAAGGGATTGTTTCAGGGAGTCCTTGTATCTCCTCTTCGGGGCTCCTCTCTTGAGGCAGCCAGTGGCAAGTTCCCCATAAAGCACGATCTTAGGGAGGCGATGGTCCTGCATCCTGGAGATGTGCCCTGCCCAGCACAGCTGAGTTCTCAGTAGCATGGCCTCAATGCTCGTGACTGCTGCCTGTTCAAGAACAGACGTGTTGGTCACATAGTCAGTCCAGTGGATGTTAAGGATTGTACGGAGGCAGCGCTGATGGAAACGTTCCAAGAGTCATAAGTGGTGGCGGTAAATGGCCCATGATTCAGACCCATGTAAAAGAGTAGACAGTACAATGGCTCTGTAAACGCTGATCTTTCTACTTTTCTTCAGGTGTTTGTTTTGCCAAACTCTTTTATGGAATTTACCGAAGGCTCTGTAAACTGCTAACATCTGCTAACCTGTTGTCAATTTCAGCATCAATCTTACCGTCTGAGGAGATGATGCTTCCCAGGTAGTTAAACTGCTGGACTGATTTGAGCTCTGTTTCACCCATGGTGATATGGGGATGATGGAAAGCTTCCTGAGGTGCAGGCTAATAGAAAACTTCTATCTTCAATCTGACTTCCAGCCCAAAAAGCTCAGCAGCCTCTGCAAAGCAGGATGTTAAACGCTGCAGAGCTACTTCTGTGTGGGTGATGATGGTGACGTTGTCAGCATAAAGCAGCTTGTGGAAAAGACGATTTAAGGTCTTAGTGTGGGCCTTCAGCCACCTTGAGTTGAATAGGCTTCCATCGGTACGATATTGGATGTAGATATCAATATCATTTTCTTCATCAAGGTCTGCCATGGCTCTTTGGAGCATCATGCTGAAAAAGATTGTGAATAGAGTTGGTGCAAGAATGCAGCCTTGCTTCACACCATTGTTATAATAAGATATTGCAATCTAATGCATTAGTAAGACATAACTGTAATTCCATCTGTTTGATGCTGAAATAGAAACTCATCAAAGCGCATTATTAGAGATGTTCTCAGGGATCTCACTGAATATTTCTGGGAATTATTTAGATAAATACATGGGAAAGGTGGTAAACATATTTAGACACATTTAGACAAACACACTGCTCAGGGAATTTGGCTACTCCATTCCTGGAAGCATTCAAGGCCAGGTTGGATGGGGCTCTGAGCAACCTGGTCTAGTTAAAGGTGTCCCTGCTTATGGCACAGGGCTGAAAGGAGATGATCTTTAAGGTCCCTTCCAGCCCAAACCGATCTATGATTTTACGATTCTATGATTCTATTAAAATTGCCTCAGATGTTTGAAATGCTGCTGGAAGCCTGTAAGAGTGTTACCCTTAACCTTTTAAAGGTTTTCCTTCTAATAAATAACACCATTGTAATTACAGACACAGCTTATTCTCTGTGAAATTGACACTGTCAGCAGGATGCATTGTTTGTGTGCAGAGAGATTCTGGATACAGATTGGAATTAGGTAAGAACAGATGTCACGTTAATATTTGGCTTCTGAGAAGACAGATGAGTGATTGCAGCATGGAAGCATTAGATAAATTGATAATGTACTTCCCAACACCTGCTGCTGTTGTTTCCTTTGCTGAATTGAATATAGCAGTGACATAAAGAAGAAAGGTGTATTACAGTTCATAGTTGTCAGTAAGAGCCAATAACAGTTTCAGCATTTTAAACATGTTCCTATTCATCATGCACCAATATGTAATAACCAAAACCAAGAAATCATTAAGTTTCGGGGGGAGGTGGGGGAAGAGAAAAAAAGAAAAAAGCCTGCAGAGTAAAAAATTATTCCACTTTTTTGGAGGGAAGCTCAATCAACCCCTAATGATCTGCAGCAGTGAAAAACCCAGGTGATATTTTAAATCTTTCTTTTTCCCCTGGGCTAGAATTTCCCAACAACTTAGATATGAATCATCAGGATTTAAGTCAGCAGGCTCCCTTTTGCTGTGGCCCAAGGTAGAATGGGAGAGAAACCCCCAAGGTATTCACCAGCAAATTGGTATCATGCAAGAAATACATCCCAACACACCACACAAAGGTTTTGCAACTAAACAAGCTTCCCTCAAAGCAAGGAAAAGCATCAAACCAGAACATGTATTCTTTTCTACTTACATTTGGCTTATAGCATCCCTTCCACAGCATCAACTTTGCTTTGTTTCTCTACTTTTCCACTTCCCTTTGGCTGGTTTTGTGTTTTATTGAGTATTGAACTGCTGGTGTGTTATCACTCATGTACTTTGTATCTGGCTGACTGAATCACCCAGAACTAACCCCACACTGACAAGGCAGCTCAGGGTCTTTCAGATCCTGACTCCACTGAGGCTGGTGATTCAGAAGTTGTCTGATATTGGTTTCAGAATGCATAAACATAAAATATTAAAACCTGATGCTTCAAAAGCTTGCATGGGAGCAATTCAACATTTCCCTGAATTGTTACTTTTGAGTCTATTTCATCCATATGGAATGGATATCCATTAACTGAATGGCCCAGTTGCTGACAATATTGTAATCTTTCCTCCTAGGTAGAATTGTACTCAAATAAGTGAAAACTGGTCCCTATCAATTTCAGTGAAGATTCCTTGCCTGATGAGTGCAGTGGGGGGAGGGGGGGGGGGAGGGAAGAATGAAGAGACAATTTGCTGGTTTGCTCCAGATCTTCTTATTTCACTCAGCCACACCGTATCATCGTGATAGGTATAAAGCCCAGTGAGCCCTGTGCATGTGTCTGTATCTGTGTCTGTCTGTCAGTCAGAGACCAGCTAACTATTTTGAAGTTAAAACAGGATTTGCATTTTCTGAATCATGTGTCACCACTGTATCACCACTAAACACTCACAATGCGTGACAGCTCCTGCTGGCAATATAGGGAGCCAGTGTTTGGGGTTTCATTCTGATCGACAGAGGAAAAAGATATTGAAGATTTTTATGAGCAAGGACTCAGAATAACTGGGACAACAGAAAAAAAATAGTTCATAACACCAGCTGCTTCAATGTAGAGGGAGTGTGTCTATACCTCACTCTATATGTTTGTCTCCAGTTCCAGTTGGAAGCTGCTCATTCTGGGCGGGCTGAGGGGTGCTGGTGTTTTTCTGACAAGAAGGCTCAGGGCCAAGTAGCATGTCCACTAGTGCCTCTTTAATAGCTCATCTGTCATACTCAGGCTCAGTCACTTCAGAGGCAACCGAAAGCTGACTGTCTGATCCAGGCCAGCAGCCCCTTGTCCTCACATGGAGCAGCCAGGCACAAGTAGTCACTTTCTTCCCAGCTCCATTCTGAGAATGTCAAGGAGCTGGCTCAGTATCAGCCACTTGCTCCAGACCGTTCTTATGTTGTGGGCTCAGGTTTACACCCAAAGAGGAAAGAAAAATAATTGGGGCACTACAAGTATTGCTGGTGGCCATTGCTATGTGCCAGCCATTGAAAACAGGATTTAAAGTCCCAGCTGGGGATTGTTCATTGCACCTGTGAAAATGCAGTTTTTCTAAGGCAAGAGTATGAGGTCTCAAAATATTAACTCTTCTCCTTATCCAT
Organism: Empidonax traillii; assembly: GCF_003031625.1. NCBI lineage: Eukaryota > Metazoa > Chordata > Aves > Passeriformes > Tyrannidae > Empidonax > Empidonax traillii. Next base: position 150,694 of record NW_020956015.1, read on the forward strand.
TTTGACCATTTTCTCATTTTTCTTTCACCATTCCTTTTTTTTCATTGACTTCTTGTAAATTTGAAAGAGACATGCAAATAAACTCTTTGTCCTAATGGACAAACCCAAACCACCTGACAGCAGCCATATTCTAAGAGAAACAGGTGTTTTTCTTCTTTCTTGAAGGGTCATGTGTCCGTCCTTATTATCATGATTTTCCCTTTCCTTTTTTATGCATGCTGTTGTATGTAGTTGTAGACAGTTTTTACATCATTTCCTACTTTATTAGTAATTTTCATTCCATTCCAAACTTCTTGTTTGAGACTGATGAAGGACTTTGTCCATGTCTATGTTTCTTACAGGTGTGTTATGTTATAAGTTACTTCTTCTCTTGAATTTTGAAGACGGCAGAAATACCTGCAGGACAAAGAAATATAGCAAGAGATTTTTATTGCAGTGCTGGTTACCCATTTCCAGCACTGGGTGCACCTCTGGATCATACAAAGAGCACACCGTTGTTTGAAAACCGCGCTTTTTGTACCCTTAGATATCAGTTGTTGAATATTCATTCATTATCCGTTTGTTGCCTTAAAAGGTAATTTCCCTGCTTTGGAGGTGGGTGTTACCTTTTGGCTGGTTGTAACTTATCTCCCCTGGGCTCGTACAGGGGGGTCTTGCATCATTCCCACATTGCAAGGCATGGAGGGCCTCTCTTTGTATCCACATGGCACAGAGGAATAAATTTTTATTTATAATTTGTTCCCTGTTCCCGGCCGCAAAAGATTCCCTGGTGTTAGGTCCAGAAAGGACCCTTCACCTTACAGACTCCACGGTACGCCTATAAGTTAGTATATATATATAGAAATAGTTCTTTTGTTAGTGCCCTTTTGTTTATTTTAATTTGCTTGGAATAAAACCAGTGCCTCTACTTATCACGTTATGCTCTGGATTAAGCTATAACTGACCAGAGCAGTTGCATTTTTCATTTAAGACTTTTTAAAAGCCTTTTGGTTCGCTATAACCTCTAATTAGCATCCAGAAAAAGTCGCATACTCTTCTCTATGAGAAATTCTTTTTAATCTAGTGAGAAAAATAAGATATTTTGGAAAAAAGTTTTTACAGGAGTAAAATGCCACCAAGAAAGCATTTCACTAAAATATTCAGCACAAAAACCTGTTCCACAGGAAACACACACTAAAATAATCCATATACCAGCTTTAGTAAAACACAGTTTATTGGTTTTAAGTTACCCACAAGAAAGGGAAAAGAGTAACAGAAGAAAACAGATTAGAAGGATTAAAGAAAGAAAGGAGAGAGAGAAACGAGAGAGAGAAAGGAGAAGAGCCAACAAGAGAATAGTTACTGACAAGATTTGATGATTCACAGG
>NW_020956015.1:152807-164872 GCF_003031625.1 Empidonax traillii
CACTCCCAGGCTGTGGTGTGGGTGGGCTACCAGGCAGCTCAGCCCTGACTGACAGCCCTGCAGGGCCTGCAGCTCTGCCCTGTGCTCTGCGTGGGCAGCAGCCCTTGCCTTCAGCTCTGCCCTGTGCCCTCAGCACAGCCCTGGTGTGCAGCCCTTACCATGGACTGCAGGGCCAGGCACAGCCCTTCCCACATGCACACACACACTCACACTGAGTTGGTTCCGACCCATATCAATAATTCAGTGAGATTTGGATCCAGGATCTCGCAAAGTGTTAGGTCTTCTCCAAGGTGATTTATGCCAGCAGCTTCCAGGAACAGTTTGGAGAACATCTCAGCACAGTTTAACAGTTTACTGAGAGATAAACTGCCTCAGATTAGAATTGTGTATTTCTGTGATGGCATCTGCTGTACAGGATGCTGACTAATGTGTTTACTAAAAACATCAAGAACAGCAGCAGAACCTTATGTTTTTCTGTTAGAAAACTCAAAGCTAATCCTATTTCCCTCTGGTTCTAGTAGGTGCAGAAAGGACAATTGTTTAAGAAACAAATTTCGGAAGTATAAAGCTCCAGGAGCCAGAACATTACTAACAACAATCTGCAAAATTCTGTAAGACCTAGGTGACAAAAGTAACAGAGACAGGGGTGATACTGCATTCCTTTGGATATTTAGTGATTCACCTGCATCAACCTGCACGACTGGTCACCTTTGGATGAGGACAAACCTATTGGGAATGTGCTTGACTTCTTGAAGTGCTGTGACATCCACTGGCTCTGCTGTGACATCACACCACATTAAACGGCAGGATTAAAAATGAGCCATAAGTGTTTCAAAGGCACTCAAGCTCCCTTTGAGACTTGAAAGATGCAAAAAACCATAAGAAAACAAAGAAATTTAAACGTATACGCTTACATGCAATCATGGATTATGGAAAAGCTTCCAAGTTTGCCATTTTGAAGTGTTTTATTCCAAACAATTTTCATTTATTTTCTAGCTGAAACTCATAATAGACTGAGGGGGATAATCACCAGGTTCATTACTGTGTGTTTCTCTGTTTGAAAAATTTCCTTTAAGTTATAATGCCTTGAAACTGGTACACTATGCATTTAATCAGACCACATCAGTTTCTGTAACCCCTTTTCCAATCACTGCTGCAATTATAGCAAACCACACTCAGAAGCAGGTAGTATCTAGTGATAATTTTCTAGTTTAAAATTTCAGACCTAATAAAGAAAATTTAATTAAAGTTTATAGTCCTTTTAAAGAAGCAGAAACTGTCTAGAATATTGTCTTTAGGGCAGTGGAGGAAACAGTTTATTTTTGTTTTGATTATGTGAAGTCTTTTTACTGAATATTCTATTGCATTAAATATGGTTTGCTTTCAAAATATTGAAAAAAAAGGTCTTTTAATCTCTTATTTGAAGTTTTTAACAGAAAGCAACTTCTAATTTTCAGTCAAACTCAAAAATATTTTAAACATTTTAGCTATCACTGAAACTATTTAGTGATGATATCCCTGTGCTGCCTATGACATTTTGGGAAGCACAATTCTGTATTTTTTCAGAGGGGTCCAAAGAGATCCTGTGAATTCCTCTTATGCATCTTGAAAAACATGCATTTGTCAGGAACTAAAACATAATACTCTTATTCTGGAATTTGCTGCTACTACATTATTGCGACCATTTGATTAAATAGAAAGGAAAAAAGAGCAGCAGGTATCATTCCTATGTTTTGATGTAACTGAATGTAGTCAGATGTCCTAGGGTTGAAAAAAAGACTTTTTTTTTAGTCTCAGGGGAAAAATAAAAGCAATATTTGTATAATTGGTATAATAAATTTAAAAAAAAATACAGAAAAGGAACACTTGTATTGATGAGGAACAAGAAGGTTCTTGTTTTGAATAGCAAGTCATTTAATGTCTTTTATTCAGAATATCCTAATGTTCCACCAGGAGATCTGGGACATAGATTAAGATATCCAAAATCTTAGTTTACTTTATTTAGGATTTTATTTAGGACAAAAGAATGAGCAATTATATTGTGTACAGCAAATGTCCAACGGTCTAAGGCTTTTGATTTGCTTACAGAATCCACTACTCCTTGAAATGTTTACCAGGATGCTCTGAAGGCCTTTCTATACAGCAACACACTCAGGTGAGATGGTTTTCCCAGTCCTTAAAAAAATTGTGAATAAAGTAATCAGCCTTTTTTTGTGAACGCCACTCAACCCGGGTGACCCCAATTCCTCCAAGATCCACACATAGAATTTCCATCACAGAAAAAAAAAAAATCAATCCTTTGACAGTACCACCTCTCTGCTAATTCTTCAATTTTTTACCATATAATTCTCATTACCCAAATTTGTACAGTCGTTGCTAATGTCATTCTGGTTAATCTTCACCCTGAGGATATCTTGGATAATTTGATTTCCTCATAACCACAGTTGGAACTTGTGATTGCATTGAATATCTGAAATCCGAGGCAAACATATTAGGGGTACCATGAGTTACAAACCCCAATCAATTCCCTAATGTGAAGACAGCAGATTTTTCCCCTCAGTCCCAATGTATGGGGGGATAGGAGAGGGCTTTGCTCTTCAAGCAGCACTTTGGCATCATTGGAAAATACCTCTGGGAGTAAAATTCACCAGGTAAAACTAAGTGTAGTGCTGTGAGCTTTCTTAGTACTTCCACAGATGACCTTGGAATGCTGGCTTGCAGTGCAGTTCACTGGCTGATGGCCAGATCACAGGGGTTGTCTCAGTGCAGTATTTGCCCTCATTGATTTTATGTATCCCTTTCATTTCCTCCATGATGCAGGCAAACATTTCTCCTTAGATCAAACAGCCAACAATCCCAGATCTTTTGTATCACTATTTCTCTTACTGCTTGGACTGGACAACTAAAGCTGCCACAAAGAAAATAAAATTGAGTGGAAACTCGCCTGTGCGGCCAATAAAATTCCTGAAGGGGAATGTGTCCCTCCCAGAAAGCAGAAACGATACACATGGGACAACACCTCACCTCAACACAACAAAGCTCACTCTGTAAAAGCATGAGTGGATCTGCACAGAACAATTCCCCAAGCCTGGTCCCAGATGCCACTGCTGCATTATGTAGGGTAGGGAATTCTCTCTGTCCCTCACACTGTAGGATGTCTGATACAGTCCTAGTGACAAACACCACTGGAAAAGGTCTTCCTGGTTTCCCAGTCACCCAAATGTTGAAGCTGAAAAACACAGCTTGTATTTAACTACACAGGTTTCCGTGTTTGATTGCTCTGCTCCCTTAGCTCCACAATGCATCAGGAATTCAGCATGGGAAACCAGGGGATAAAGCAGTGGTGTACTGAACATAACTCTCTGATTTTTAAGAGTTTAAACATGTACACTAAGGCACAAAAACATGACTGACAAGCTGCTTAGTGCTTTAAACACCCAGAGGACAGTGGTGTCTTAATGTTGATCACGATCTTAACTGACACTGAAAGAAAAGAGTCCCCATAAATCCTTCTATCCATGGAGAAATGCAAAGTGTGTGGTAGAGTTGTACCATAAACAAAGGGAGGAATATGTAACTAGGGTCATATTGCAGCCAGTAATTGATAAACCCCTCCAAAGCAGTGAAGCTTCTTCACTAATTGCAGGGGGCCAAGGAAAAATTGGTTCCTTCCCATGACTTGTCACCTAAGACTAACACCATGGAAGTCCCATGTCCAAATTATACCATGCTTCTGGAAAAAAAAGTCTGCAGAAATAAAAGTTTCAAAGCAATCAGAGAGGCCAATGAATATGAGTTTTATTTATGAGTCACATTTTGCCATTATCAGACATTGTGAACATTTTTCTTTCAATATGATTTTTCTAAGATCAGAAATACTTCAATGGTTTCCTCTTCTTCTCTTGAAATACTGTTTTGGGACAAGAAAGATTGATTTACCAGCATGTTCCTTCAGCAGCACTGTGTTTTTTCATGCAAAGTTATTTTGCCAGCATTTGTTTTATGAGTTTTGCATCTCTTTAACAGAAGAGGCAGGAAGAGTTAATTATCTTTATCTTACGATTTGTGGCTTCACCTTACTGAAGGGGTCTTGGGAAAACGCTGAAGTGATGTGCTGAAATTAATTACCACTGATAACTTCAACTTGATAACATATGCTTAATATTTCCTATAAACAGAAAAGGTGAGATTTTGGGATACAACTGTCCAAAACCAGCTCAAGGTGCACTAAGCTTAATATATGACGTGCAAAATTTGCCAGAATTGTGCTGATCCTTGGTTTATTTGGGAGTAAGAGGCCAATGACTAAATTATCATTTCATTCCACAAAAAATCCCTCACAGGAAATTTATGTTTTTTGTGACTGAAGGAAAGTTGGAGTCTGAGTTATGCAAAAGAGCACACAGAGACAGCATGAAGCAGAGTGTAAATGTTAAGATTGAAACTATCCCCGTTATTCCTGTGTGGATTGACCTGTTTAACATCCGCATCCACTAACATCTGCTTCACGTTATATTACATCATTGTGTGTGTGCTCTTTCATCACCAAAACTTTACTTCAAGACATGTATCAAGTTAGAAACCTTGAAAAATCCCTTCTACTTTAAATTCATGTCTCCTCTAGCAGGATGCAAGCAAGAAAATGGACTACTTAATTGCCTGTGACATCTCCTTGTGGCACTTCTGGTTCACTTACCTGCTGCGCTCTTCTTTGATGAAGACATAAACCAGAGTTCACATTGTGAAACTTGCCCCAGGCTTTCCTCAGCAATATGTGATAGGCTTGTGCAGCTGTAAAACTGCAGTATGTTGGAGAAAAGCTGAAGTCCAAGAGGTCCTGTTTCAATTTGTGCATTATTATCTGTGATACTCAAAATAGATATACTATTTCAATATCCTGTAAAAGGTGATAAACTATGACAGGTTTTTCTGTAATGATCTTCATTTACATAAAGCCACAATGTGGAAGGAGGAACTCAGTCCTACAAAGGAGTGATGTCTATATGTGTTAAATATTTCACTCATGTATCTGAGCACCTCATGTAAATAATATATTTATGTTAAGAGTGTTAATGAGGTAGAGATGTTTCACCTCATGATGAGTAGTGCCTAAGATAACTAATGGTTCCTTGAAGGTCACACAAAGTATTCATGGAAGAGTACAAAATCCTTATACCTTCAATATCCCAAGATCACATCTTAACCATGGCACCTTTGTAACTCATGTACTGATATACAAATACACAGTGTTCAGAAGAATTCTATATCACCCTGAAAAATGGCTTTGATTTTCCAGTCAGGATCCTTGGAAACTTCTATCACCTCAAGAAGCAGCAGCTGTCTGTTCCCGCCCTGTCATCAGAGGTCTGATCCCATTACCCAGGGATACACATTACTGACCCACACCCTACTGCTCCCCCACTCCAAGTAACAGTCAGGCCTTGGGGGTTGCTGTTGGGGAAGACATTGTACAAAGCTGAAGGAGTTATATTTTTCAGGATTTAGATTTTCATTCAGAGCAACCCCGTCTTGCTAGTAGCATGCATTTAAGCTTGTCCTCTTTCCCAGGAATTGGTTGTTTTTCCTCAGCACTACTGAGTTATACTTCAGTTGGAAGTGAAGACTGGTTTTGGAGTAGCTCTCAAACTTAAAAGGTGAGCAGGAGCATTTTTCTTCCTCTCTTGTTGGACAGAAACAAGTCTGTATTCAGAAAAGGTATACTTATAGGAAAACTTTGATTCCCACTGATTTGGAGGCATTCAGGATTACATCTTCAGCCTTACTGATATACAATCATGGGCTGATATACAATCTTGGTCACACTGATGTCAAAGTTTTGCTACTATTCCTGGGTAAAATGAAGAACAGATCGGAGTGTCAATGAAATATCAAGGATAAATTCTTAAGGTACCAGGGTTTGCTACAGCCTGTGCTGTGGTGAAGCGCACATTGTATTTCTGCGAGGTAAAGGTTAGGAAAGCAGCATCTAAAAAGACACCAAAACCATCAGCAAAGAAAAATATACTGCAGTAATTAAGAAACCCTGTTGCATCTTCTTTAGGATGTACCAAGAACATCATGGTAGGCACTATGTTTGATGTCTGTTTAAGATGTTTCCCCCCAGTAGAAGTCTATAGAGTAGGTTTGAAGTGTATTGCACATTAAACAACCCTTAGCTTACAGGATGAGGGATAAGGTATGTGGGCAAAGAGAGGGGACTGGAAGAAGAAGAAGAGAATTCAATGTGTGTACAGCCATGTGCAATTCATTCAAAGTTAAAGTAGGCTCTGGGAAGGATGAACCAACATTACTGTCAAGCAGAAGTGCAGCCCTGTTTGTAGGTGGGCAAGCTAAGGTAGCACGTGTAAACCAGAGAGCTGCAACGCATGAACATGCAAATTTTTGTATTTATTTAAAACTATTGTCCATGACATTTCTCTGTCACTCCTTCAAGCAGTCAAAAACTCTGTAGATCCTCATGCAAGCAACATTCTGCTTGGGTATGGGCTGTAGATTTTCCCTAGGCTAATGAAATACCACATTTATTTCAGCACACATGCTAAATGTGCGAATTGCATCTGTCATAACCTGATGTTGTGCTGGGAGACAGAGAGAGAAAAATCACCAAAGACACATGCTAGTCTTTCTTTCAGGGAAATCAATACATTACCTCTCAAGTAACACCTACTGAAGGGATGTAATATCAAATCAACCTTAAAAATTTAAAGTACATATTTTTGTTTTTTTTTTTTTTTGTAGTTGTTGGTTTGTTTAGCAGTTAGTAGTATTTGTCATTGACATTCTATGTGCTTGTTTTAATCTTTTTTGTTGTTTTTTTTTTTTCTAACAGTCTTACACACCTGTGCTGTATATGAAGATGATAGGACAAAACTGGCACCTCTGTGACCAGTTTCAAATCCTGATAATGAGGGAATGAGGGTTCCTGGCAATGAGGGTCTCTCAGCCCTGCTCTCTTGGCCACTCAACCACACTGATACTCCCGTGTACTGGCAGGACTTCTGAGCCTTCAGGGCCAGGAATATTCTTCAGTTTTTATTTCACTGAATCTTTGGCTCAGACAGGAGATTACAGATATAACATTTTACTTGTATCTCAGACAGCAAAGAGATTTGGCGATGAATTTAGAGAAACTAGCTCTGTAGCCTTGGATCCAGGCATTATTCCTCTCCATCCTTAGCAATGCATCAGCTGAGACTCCAGCATGCCAAGGGAAAGACCCTACCAAATAGGAAGCCTGTAGCTTATGAACGAGCTATGCTTCTGGAGAAACCTCACTAACTGAGGGTCCTTCATCAAACAAAAGGATGACACTTTTCTTTATGTCTTGAACATCTTGAAAAACAGCCTTTTGTGTAGCGTTATCATCCAGGGGTCCAAGTGTTTGACTTGCAGATACAGTGAAGGCTCACTTCCACTGGTCAAAGAGGAGAGATCCTGCCTCCCACAACTCAAGTAATCTTTAAATCCTGAAAGCAATCAGATACCTCCAGATTCCTGCAGTGAGAGGTTAAATTAATTTGACAGGATCACCACACACTGCATGAAATAAAGTACACTTTTCATTTCTCTGGTTTCAGTGCTGTTTTAATATTGTTATTCTGTTGCCAATAGACCTGAGTTATGGTCACATTACAGAACAGATGCTAGACAGTCCCCTCAGAGCACAGTGAGCCACAGGTCAAGTGACAGACACATTTGCCTAAGCATCCCACTCTGACTGGCATTGACATTGAGCCTGTGAGATGTCTCAAATATGCCTTCCCCAATTACAAGGCATACTGGTGCATTAGTGTGAATAAATGTCAGCCAAAGGCACTATACTCTTTTCTCAACTTGGAGAAATATCAACAACAGTGTAAGACTCAGTGTTAAGGAAATCCATATTTATTTATGTCTTGATCAGGTAGCCTTCAAAGACACTGAAAGAGTTCTCTAAGAAATCACCAAAACTAGAGAAATGAAAATAAACATAGGTCGTGCTACAGTACTGGAAAATAAAATTATTAGTTTAAGATAGTACCTCAAGTCCATCTATAATCAAAAGGAAATGGTATGTTTACTTTGCAAACAAAGACAAAAAATTGCCTAACTAATTATGCTAAGACTTACACGGGATTGTAGAAGCATTTGTCCTCAGTATGTCAGAATTCATCCTGAAGTGAGTTTGGGTTTGTTGTTCCTAAATAATTAGTCAGAAGCCTTTTTTTTTCTTTCATTTTGTTTGTTTGTTTGTTTTAATTTGGTTTGGGGTTTCTTTCTTTAAATAAAGTAAATATGAGAATTTGAACTTTCATTGATTCGAGCTCTAAATAAAACTGCTGTGTTATTACACAGAACATGGAAAAAGCTGCATCACAAATGGCTGTAAAAGATTTTAATTCCAGAGGAAAGAGGAGCAACTTGAGCAGTTTATATGACCAGTTATGAAATTTGATCAGGCAGAAATTATACTCATTTAGACTCCAGAAGCATAGTTTTGCTATAATCAACTTCCTTGAAAGTCTTTTATCACACAATCTGGGTTTCTTTAATCTTGCTTTATGTCCCTGACTCATATGTCTTTAGCAATTTTACTTAACAGCAACAGAAGTGGTTTATTCACAGGGAAAAAAGTCATCATACTCTCAAAACAACCACCAGATTGACTATCAAAATTCTTTTTGTTACAGCTCAGTACTAAGACACCATTGTTGTGCACACTCACACATTTGGCCATCCTATCAAGCATTAATCATCATTGATTAATGTTACATTAATCATCATTGATTAATGTTACTTTCCCAAGATTGCAGATGATTGCAAGGACAGCGGGATTTCCTTCAAAAGGCTGCTGGACCAACCATCTGCTGCTGTGACCACACAGGACTGCAAACCAGCTCCCTTAGGGGAATCCAGCACAGGAATTCAGATGCCACCACTTAGAATGCAACTATTCAGAAGGCAAAGGCAAGGCATCCTCATCTCCAGGTAGGAATGGGGGAGCAGTGTGGTGTCTCGCCAGATATTATCAGAGCCAGAGAAAGGGTCATGGTACCCCAGAGGAAGATCTGATGTAACCCAGAGCAAATCTCAACCCTAAATTAAGCAGCTGCTTTCCATTACAAGGTTTTTGCATGTTTGCAGAAGCATTTCTATGGTGCTGTCTTGCTGACAGTAAAGTGACTCTGGGCTAGACAATGTTTTATTTTGTAAGATCCAAAATTTCTATGTCTGAAAACTTCAGAAATGGAAAGGAATCCAACTCAGGGAAGAATTTGACCCTCTATTCTCAAGCAGAATTTTCTGAATTTAGAATTATTTTTCCCCATGCTGTGCTCAGCTCAGGTCTTCTTAAAGTTGTTTGTTGGTTGTTTTTTTTTTTTTTTTTTTTAAAAAGGGTATTTTGGCCAGCTCCTCAGGAAAACAGCGCCCAAGAAGAATATAAGAGTGCTTCAGATCACATGAGGTGCTTTTGGCTAGACAAAAGTAAACCCTTAGAAGATCAGGAGTTAGTCTATCACAGCTTTATGCGGAAGAATGACTGACCCCAGGGGAAGAGGAGAACAGCAGCGAGGTGACACAGCCACTGCCAGTGGGAAAAGAGCAGAGGTTCCACCAGGAGCTGGCACTCACTCTACTGGAGAGGCCATTGCGTAAGTTGTGTGTGACATTCCATTATAATTGGGTCTGGAAAGAAGTTTAACCAGCACGCTTTTTCCTTTCATATCTACCTTTTTCCTTAACCAGAAGGGCAGGTGTGTTTTTTGCTTGCAGATCATAGAATCATAGAATCATAGAATAGATTGGGTTGGAAAAGACCTCCAAGATCATCAAGTCCAACCCCTGATCCAACTCCAATTACTATATCATGGCACTAAGGGTCTCATCCAATCTCTTTTTAAAAACCTCCAGGGATGGTGAGTCCACCACCTCTCTGGGTAGGCTGTTCCAATGCCTGATTACCCTCTCCGTAAAGAATGTCTTCCTAACATCTAACCTAAACCTCCCCTGGCAGAGCTTGAGCCCATGTCCCCTTGTCCTATTGTTGGTTGCCTGGGAGAAAAGACCAACCCCCACCTGGCTATAACCTCCCTTCAGGTAGTTGAAGAGAGTGATGAGGTCACCTCTAAGCCTTCTCTTCTCCAGACTAAACAACCCCAGCTCCCTCAGCCTCTCCTCATAGGACTTGTGCTCAAGTCCCTTCACCAGCCTCGTTGCTCTTCTCTGGACCCGCTCCAGCCCCTCAATGTCCTTCCTGAAATGAGGGGCCCAGAGCTGAACACAATACTCAAGGTGTGGCCTCACCAAGGCAGAGTACAGGGGAAGGATCACTTCCCTGCTCCTGCTGGCCACACTGTTCCTGATCCAGGCCAGGATGCCATTGGCCACCTTGGCCACCTGGGCACACTGCTGGCTCGTGTTCAGCCTCCAGTCAATCAGCACCCCCAGGTCCCTTTCTGCCTGGCTGCTCTCCAGCCACTCTGTGCCCAGCCTGTAGCGCTGCAGGGGGTTGTTGTGGCCAAAGTGCAGGACCCGGTACTTGGCCTTGTTGAACTTCATCCCGTTGGAGTCAGCCCAACTCTCCAGTCTATCCAGGTCCCTCTGCAGAGCCCTCCTGCCTTCCGGCAGGCCGACACTCCCTCCCAGCTTGGTGTCATCTGCAAATTTGCTGATGATGGACTCAATCCCCTCATCTAAATCATCGATAAAGATGTTTAAAAGGACTGGGCCCAGCACTGATCCCTGGGGGACACCACTGGTGACCGGCCACCAGCTGGATGCTGCCCCGTTCACCAGCACTCTCTGTGCCTGGCCCTCCAGCCAGTTCCTGACCCAGCACAGAGTGCCCCTGTCCAAGCCATGGGCTGCCAGCTTTTCCAGGAGTATATTATGGGAGACAGTGTCAAAGGCTTTGCTGAAGTCCAGATAGACACATCCACAGCCTTTCCCTCATCCACCAGGTGGGTCACCTGATCATAAAAGGAGTTCAGGTTGGTCAAACAGGACCTGCCACTCCTAAACTCGTGTTGGCTGGGTCTGAACCCTTGTCCATCCTGTAGCTGCTGTGTGATTGCACACAGGATGATCTGCTCCATAACTCTGCCAGGCACTGAGGTCAGGCTGACAGACCTGTAGTTACTAGGGTCAGCCTTACATCCTTTTTTATGGATTGGGGGGATATTTGCCAACTTCCAATCATAATGGACCTCCCCAGTGAGCCAGGACTGTTGGAAGATGATGGAGAGCGGCTTGGCAAGCTCTTCTGCCAGCTCCCTCATTACCCTAGGATGGATCCTGTCTGGTCCCATAGACTTGTGAGGATCCAGATGATTCAGTAAGTCACCAACTATTTCCTCCCAGAATACAAGGGGGCTATTTGGCTTCCTATCTCTGTCTACCAGCTCCAGAGGCCAGTTGCCTTGAGGGCCCCCTGTCTTACTGGTAAAAACTGAGGCAAAGTAGGTGTTAAGTACCTCAGCCTTCTCCTCATCTCTATTAACTATGTTTCCCTCCAAGTCCATCAAAGAATGGAGGTTTTCTTTGCTCCTCCTTCTTTTATTAATGTATTTATAGAAGGACTTTTTGTTATTCCTAACAGAAGTGACCAATTTAACTTTGAATTGCGCTTTTGCATCCCTGATTTTCTTTCTGCATGATCTAGCTGTCTTCCTGAATGCTTCGTAAGTAGTCAGCCCTTTCTTCCATAGCTGGTAAACTCTCTTTTTATCCCTGATTTCCTTCAGAATCTCCCTGTTTAACCAAGCTGGTTGTCTTCCCCGCTGGCTTGCCTTTCGGCACACTGGTACAGCCTGTTCCTGTGCTCTCAAAACTTCCTGCTTGAAGCACATTCATCCCTCCTGAACCCCCTTGTTTTCAAGGGTTGTTTCCCAGGGTATGCTCTGGACTAGACTTCTGAATAGGTCAAAATCTGCCCTCCGGAAGTCCAGCGTAGAGGTTTTATTGTTGGCTCTCCTTGAATCTCTGAGTATTGAAAATTCTATTATTTCATGGTCACTATTTCCCAGGCGGCCTTCAACCACTACATCTCCCACCAGCCCCTCTCT
>NW_020956015.1:165245-182154 GCF_003031625.1 Empidonax traillii
CTATTTCCCAGGCGGCCTTCAACCACTACATCTCCCACCAGCCCCTCTCTGTTTGTAAACAGCAGGTCTAGCGGGGCCTTACCCCTGGTAGGTTCATTTACCAGCTGATGAAGGAAATTGTCCTCTATACACTCCAGGAACCTCTTAGACTGCCTCTTCTCTGCAGTATTGAGCTCCCAGCAGATATCCAGCAGGTTAAAGTCACCCACAAGGACAAGGGCTGACGATTTTGAGACATCTGCCAGCTGCTTGTAGAATAATTCATCCCCTTCATCATCCTGGTAGGGTGGTCTGTAACAGACACCTATGATGATGTCAGCCTTGTTGGTCTTCCCCCTGATTCTGACCCACAGGCACTCAACCTTATCGTTGCTGATGATGAACATCCTTTAATGAGATGGAGGATCTCATGCAGGGTGGAGGCTTTCTGAGAGAGTAATATCCATTTATCCTCTGTAACTGGGCCAAGCAACTCCAACTGCACCACCACTGGAGATTTCTGCATCTGTTCTCACTTCATGTTCTTTGGTTTGTCTGATGTCAGCAGGTACAGTATGAGTTGCATACACTACCAGTAAGCATTTACTGTGGAATACTCAGTGCCACGCTGCTCCAAGGCTGGTAATAGCACCAGGCTCTCTAACAGGCATCTAGTTTCTCCTGAACTCCTACAGAAACAGCAGCATGTCTACAATCAACACCACAAAACATCAAAATTTAAATGGCTCATAGCAATAAGGGATGACATTTTCATTTTATTTCAGCTAACATGAGCACATACCACAAGATTAGGAGAAAGAAAATTCTTCATATCCTTCTCTACTCATACTCACTTTAGGCAAATTCTCTTCATCTGCAAGCAAGCACAGGTAAGTATATGATTCAAAGCCTCCCAAAAGGAGGGGGAAATGCAGGTTTATCCCCACGTACCATTACTTACAGCAAAATCTTATATTAAAATTGTTGCCAGAAATTGTCCAGGACTCTCAGAATGTGTTTCCCTCTCCTGCTGACTCCAGTGGGTGTAGGGATTTTGGGTGCCTATGAGCTCAACCTTCAGCTCTTGCAGTTTTATAGTTTAACTAAGGGCAGGTTTGGGTTTTTGATGACTCTTACATCTGCGTATCATAATCTGCAGAAAGGTGCTTTCCAAAAGCTAATTCTGGCACAAAAAAACTTCAGTATGCTGTTTCAGATGTGTTGTCCTGGGCTCTGCTTCAACGTACTGCAAATAACTGTCCATAAGAGGAACTAATCTGCAATGTTTTGATGGATACATATTACATACTTTCCCTAAAAGCATCCTTTTCCAGTGATTTTCAAATATCGTATTTTTATCATGAAATGCAAGTGAAATTCTTCCTTCCACTTCTATTGAGATACTTCCCTGACACTCAGTTCTGTTGTGTCCTCCCAACACCAGAACAAAAGGCAGGAAAATTGCTTCACAAAATGATTTTCAAGCCCTGCATGGGCTGCCCAGGGCAGTGGTAGAGTCACCATCCCTGGAGGGATTTAAAGACATGTAGATGTGGCACTTGGGGACGTGCTTTAGTTGTGCGTTTGGCAGTGATAGGTTGGTTCTTAGACCGGTGGTCTTAGAGGTCTTTGTCAACCTAGTTCTATTTCAACCTGATTCTATGGTTCCCAGGTCTCTACAAATTGAATTTTCAAATTTGTGAAGAATCAGGTAAGAAAAGGAAAGGAGCAATTTAAAAGGAGTAGCCTGATCGTACAGACATGTAAACCTGATAGAGACAAGTATAAGAGCCAAGGGTTACACAGCTCAGTAAATAATGTCCTAGTGGAAGTGCAAATCTCCCTAGACAAATGCATCCCATCCTTCTAGTAAAAAAGAGGTGGCTGGACAGGACAATTCAGAGTCTGGCAGTCAACATCCTTTTCTCCAAGGGTGCTCAGACAAGTCCTGGATACAAGGAGACACATGTTTAGGTATTTTTTTACATTTTCCACCCCTAAAGAGACAGAACCCTTTCAGGGATCCCTAAAAGTTCCTGTCCTTAAGAGTGAGAATGATCCAGGACAGGCCAGTGGCAGTTTCAGTGCTGGCCTTGGCACTGACAGGGGTCAGTGCAGGGACAGAGCTGAGACAACATTTAGACTGATCCCCCTCACCTCCACAGAATCTGAGATAAGAGAGTCATTCTTCCAAGCAGCAGTAGCTGTGCTTTAAAGTTTCACTTTGTACTGGCTATGAACGGCAGGGCCTGCTCAACTGGCACCTGTGGAGATCAGATTTTTAGGGCCGAGGAGGGTGAGGTTGTTTAGACTCCTAAGATGTGCCCAGGACTTTCTTCCTAAGAGATACACCTGGTATGTGTAAGAAGATGGTAATGAAGAGACAGAGAAACTCTCCCATTGCTTAAAAAACTCCCTTTCTCCCCAAGCCTGGCTTGCACTTGTTGCTCACTTGGTCACTTCCTATAAACTGTCCTACAACAACCCAGGGAAGCAGATAGGACCCTGTCAGGAGCCTGGATGCAGGGATTTACAGCTCCCTGCACATTGCAACTGAGTGGACTTTAGAGAATAATGGTCCCTACCAGCACAGAGAGGAGGATCACAGCTTAATGACAGGATAGGGTTGCTTCAAATTTTTTGAAGGGTTTGCCCAAAATTTTCCTTATGTACCTATTTTTCTCTCGTCTGTCTGCTCTCAAGTTTATTCTGGAACAGGATGAGAGCAATACAAGGCTTTAAAGAAGTCACTGAGTTAATGACTATACCATGAACTGTTATCTAAAGATATTTTCTTTATGTTTCCTGACTGAAAGGGGAACGTTAAAGAACAGTACATTTGATTTATATTCTTTTTAACCCCTCCCCCCCCCCAAATTAGGATATGTGTAATTCATACACACTTTTATTTACTCCCACAGTTCTGTAGCATGAATGATCAGGAAGAGGCTTTCATTTGGTCAGCAATGAAGGTGTCAGATTGCAGCCTGCCAGCACAGTGCCACTCAAATTCTTCAGGCTTCCAGTGGTAAGGACAGCTTCTCGCCAAAGTGATGTGAGGCAGGAGGAGAACACAAGCAGATCTTGACACCCAGGGCCAATGTGACCATTTGTGTATTTGCAGATTTATTCTGTTCGGGGGCGCAGATGCTGTCCTTTGGAGCCTGTCCTTGTCATTTCAGGAGTGTTCCCAGAATGGAGGCCCATCCTTGTAATTGTGCTGATGGAAAAACTGCTGCCAAAACAAATGCCAGAGAGAACTCCTGCCTGGGTTTAGAGCTCCCCTACTGCTAGATATCACCAAGGGGAGAAGTTTTCCCAGGCAAGTAAGGCAGAATAATTGCACAGCCCTAAAAACAGGCACCAAATACCCTTGTGCCCAGCACCCCAAATCCATGAGAACTGCAGAGAGGACAAACTCTGACTTTAAAACTAAACAGGGAAAATCTTGTGGAGGGACTGGCCTGAAATGCCTGGATGTGATGGCCTTTTCCCATGAGGCAGAAGAGAAGCCCTATGAATAGAAAACATGGGCTGTCACCTGGTGAGATTTTAATGGTCAGAGCCATGTGGCCACCCCACACAGAACCCCTGGCCTCACACCAGCCAGCCCTGAAACTAACAGATGATGCTCTTCCAAGCAGAAAAAGAAGTGCTCGGTCTAATGCCTCTGCATGATGACAGCAGCCAGAGACAAGAAGGGATGGTGGGACAGCCCAGCCCAGGTGGTGATGGATCCTGGCTCTCCAGAGTCGTGAGCAGGGTGCCAGCAGCCCTTCTACCCTACTCTGGAGGGACAGCAACTCCAGCTCCTTCCTGCAGGTGTGGGGCCAGACTCCATCACTCATGTTTTTGAGGAGCACCAATGCACTGTCTTCCAGAAGCATGGAGACTTGGCAAGCAGAGAGGGACCTGGCACGGTGGGTGAGTGACAGCAGCACTGGATGGACTGGAGAAAAACATCCCTTTCTGCTTTTTCATGCCAGTAGGGGCACAGACCACAGCGTTGGGAGACTCATACCTAGGGTTGGCCACTGACCACTCAAGTTCTCCAAATCCTGGTGTTGGAGGATGCAGCAAGGCCGCAGTGCCTAGCAGCATGGGAAAGAATGTAAATAAGAAGTGAACATCCAATCATATGTGAAGGCTAGTGGTAAATTATAGATGATAGAGCTAAGAATAGTGTTAGTATGTAAGATTCTACAGGGACAGTGTGTGAGTGCAGCTGTGTGAAGACAGTGTAATATTATGGATGAAGAGAATAAAAGCTGAATTTAGGCCATCATCATCTGGTGCCCAGTTTTATTTACATGGCCGTCCTCGTATTTAATACAACATTGTGGCATCTCCCAAGGAAAGGAAGTGAGAGGTGAAGGTGTCATCCAGCTGCAGGCAGTCCATGCTGACTGGTCCCACCACTCTGCCCCTCACAGGAAATTTTGGCAAGGCGTCAGGAGCGGGGATGAGGCACAGGGCCACAGACACATAATGCAGGTGGCCAAGAAAGAGCAACATAAAAATGAAGAAGTTGAAAAAAAGAGACTTCCTGAAAGACCACCTGAAAAAAGGTGATTTCCATTTTCTCCTGACACCATGAGCCTGCAGAGGTGGACATCCCATTTTGACATCACTGAAGGGTGGAGCATGACATCACTGAGCAGCAGTTTGTGATATCGTAGAGGGATGAATTGTGACATTTCATCCCTCATTTCTTATATTTGGATGTCAAGAGGGCACTGCCCAGTCTGGCTTGAGACAAAAATGGCCACAGAGGCAGACAGTACCTGCCCTATTTGCCAGGACACTCGGAATGACGTGGCTTCTGCCCTGCCCTGTCGCCACCAGTTCTGCCTGGGCTGTATCCTGCGTTGGGCCCAGAGAATTCCATCGTGCCCACTCTGTAGAAGGACGATACAGACTATCAGGTTTTCTGAGCAGAGTGAACGGGACTACATACAGCTGATCATCGCCTCCCCTGAAGTGTCACCAGAAGCCCATAGCCAGGCAGAGAGATCTCCTGGCGACCTGGAGGACAACAGCCCCCATCCCTCTGTGGTGTCCCCTCTGTCTTCTCCACAGGAGACACTGTCCCCAGATGAGCAAGGGGCTTCTAGGCTGGAGCTTGTTGGTGACCTCCTGCCTGAGGTCTGGGCAGGACTTTTCCGTGAACAACAGCAGCTCCTGGACCCTGTGAGGCCTTGGCTGCGCCAGAGGCTGGAGGGAATATACTGGGGCCAGTGGTGGTTGATAGAGGCCACGGAGAACTGCATCCTGCGCTACCTCTGTATCTGTGGTCCAGATGCAGAGGTCTTGGTGCAGAGACTGCTGGTCTTCCTAGAGGAACACACAGCACTGCTGGTCCATGACCTCATCAATGCTATTGCAGAACAGTGCAGTGAAGAGGCCCAGAGGCTGCTGCATTCCCATACTGTTGAGGATGAGGATGGCCGCCCAGCAGCCAGCACCAGCTCCAGTTCCAGTGAGTTCATGTCCAGCAGGTCCCAGAAGGGCACTCCTGTCAGCTGTCCTGCAGACTCCAATGCAGAGGAAGAAACTGCTACAGTAGAAACTACCCTTCACCAGGGTCCCACCTGCCCCCAACCTGGGCCCATCCCTGCAGAGAAGAACCAGCCCCAGGAGAAATCAGAGCAGGCAGCAGTACCGGGTCCCTCTGCACAGGGCTGCAGCCACAGCCACTCCACTCCTGGTCAGGGCAGGGGCTGCTCACCTGGGGCAACACAGTGTGCCCAGAAGAGGAAGGTCCCCAGCCCTTTGGACTCTCCCCAGCCAAGGAAGAAGCCATGACATGGACAGATCTGACCCCTGCAGTCCCGAGGGACACAGATGAAGTGATAAAACTTCATCTCTCTTGATTTCCCATTTCCCATCCAAGAACCACAACCTGAGGCTAATGGTACCCATGGCAGATTTCATAAAGTGGCCTCACATTTCCATGTCTGGCTTCCTGAAGGTGCCAAGTGAGGTCTCCCTTAGGTCCCACAGAGCCAGGGGTCTGAATAAATCTCTAAATATCTGAGTCCCTGAGTAACTTTGAGAGCTTGACATACTAAAATGCCAGCACATCTGAAAATCTTGTGCTGGATTCTATTTGGCTTGTGAAAGGAAAATCTGGATCAAGCACCACAGAAACTATGGAGAAAGAGTGTTCCAATACAGTTCTTGCAATTTTAATTGTGGATTTGAAGTTGATTGTTAAGTCTTTAAGGACCTAAACAAGAACCTGGTAGTTGCTAGACATCAGTGACTTTCTCCACAAAGACTCTTCTGCGAATGGGCAGTCAAGGGCAAACAGTCTTAAGACAGCTGAGTCAGTTGTTCTGCTCCAATCAGCACAAAAGTTGTTCCTTGATGACCTCCAAGCAGGAGGCCAATATCAGACAAACAAGGTAAAACTGAAGCTTTAGATAAAAATGGTGACCAGACATTTACTGTTATTTTTGCTGCTAGAACTTATGTAAAGTTGCAATGGCCACCCGATCTGTATGCTGGATATATGATTTGTGCTGTATCAAGCAAAATTCAAATGTGCTCCAGAGCATGTGGGCTCTTCGACAGCCACAAATCATCTGTGCCTGTGAAGAAAGATTTGGTGAACCTTAGCATAAGGGAGAAACAACAATCCAAGCATCTTTGTGATGAGAGTTCTTAAGATATATTACAAATAATTAAAAAAAAAAATCCCATGTCCATTTTGGTCCATCTCTTTTGGATTTTGGCTCAGATTTCTCCTTCCAAGTGTGGGGAATCTTAAATAACCTGGTCAGAGAGTATTGCACTCTGACATACACCTGGATAGAGTCATATCTGACACCAAATCCTTCAGCAGCTTTGCTGAGCTCTTTTAAAGTCCCTCTCCTAGGAGAACACAGCTACTTTTTGATTCCAAGGCTCATGAATTTTCCTTTTTACTTTCTGGAAAAGGGATGCACTTTGTATTTGTAAACATCAGAGAGGCACAAGAGAAAAATTTTGTGTTTAGATGGAAAGTAAAAGGAAGATCATATGGAAAACTTTTAGAAAAAAAATTACTGTTTTGCCCCTCTAAAACCTTTAATGTCTCTCTAAAGAAATTTCCCCAAAGCACATTTTCTGTCCCTATTGGCTGGCTGCTTTCAAGAATTGTCCCAGAAGGCTGACACTGTCTTGTTTTAGCTGCTCAAATTGTGTTTTCTATTCTTTCTTGTCTGTGATTTCCTTGCCTTACTGCAACATGCCCAAGGAAACCTATGGGTTTTGGAGGTGATCATTATAGTCCACTCTATAAATCATACATCCTTGCAAAGAACACACTGAACCATAATATTTGCACATGATTTGGTCTAAATGGCTTTGATCTGATTTCTGGAGGGTCATTTCGTAATTTAATGGTTCAGCTGAATTCTTTGTCGTGAAAGATTAAGTTTCTCATCAGGAGCCATTCCGTACCTTTTCAAGATGAAACCAGCCATGAGAGTACTGCATATGTATGTGGATTTTCTGAAGTGATTACTTTCCTTGTCCAATCCAACAGAAAAATCATCCTGCTGAAAAACAATTGCTGTAATTAAACTGAAAACCTGCTAGGTAAATTTATTCCAAATTATAAGTTTAATAAAATTATATATACAGCAAAATATGAATTTTGCCAGAAAGTCTTTTAAATGCCATTCTGCATATTTTCTATTGGTGGGAGTAATTCCTGTGGTCTTTTTTTCAGTCCCACAATTACAAAGAATACTATGAAACAAATTATAACT
Organism: Empidonax traillii; assembly: GCF_003031625.1. Lineage (NCBI taxonomy): Eukaryota > Metazoa > Chordata > Aves > Passeriformes > Tyrannidae > Empidonax > Empidonax traillii. Next base: position 172,982 of record NW_020956015.1, read on the forward strand.
GAATATTTTTAGCTCCCTTAGAACCATTAAGCAAAATAGCAGAAACAATTACATTTGAGCTGTATTTCCAAAGCAGGTGTTTTACATTAGTACTCAAGGTCAGAGAAGGGAGAAGGAGAGGATATGTATGTTGAACAAAAAGCCATAATGGAACTGTGCAAATTCATTCTGTTCTCCAATATTCACATATTCAAACCATCATTGAAGACTGAGGCAAAATTTCAAGTGATTTTATTTCAATCAGCTGTGTTAAACCAATATAAAGGGCATTATTGGTCTGGCTTAACAAGTGTCTGAATAAATGATAGCAGAAAATCTGCACATTCTAAATGGTACTTTCTTGCGTAAGTCAGATTTTCCAGAGGATTCAGAAAACTGGTTTGAGTTTGGTTTTGGGGTTTTTTTCCATCTCTAAAAGAAGCCGAAAGAGCTCATATCTTCATTTAATCAGTTCAAGGTAAACAGGTTCTGAGGCATCACTTGTCTACCACTGAGATCACAGGTATCGGATACTGAGCACTTCCAAGAAGATGTCCTTCATTTTCAGACTTAAGACAAAAAAATGTAATCAAAGAAAAAAAACAAATTAATCAAATTCAGACACTGTTTTGCTGTCCTCTAAACCACAAAACTACACTCCACCCTTCTCATTAAAATAAATACATACACACTGACAGCACTGGTTTGGGAAAAAATAAAAACTGTCACTACCAGTCACTTCATCAAGAGAAGAGCAGTCAGTGTTGGCAGCAGCGCTGCATGTACATTTCTAGCAATTATATTGACTTAGTGTATTCAGATTAAGTAGAAAATTCAAAATAAACTCAATATTTACCTTCAAATGAGCTACTGTGAATCTAAATTTGCTTACCTGTTTGTCATCCAGGCCTTTATACCAAAAGGGAACCCCGGTCGAGGCCACTCCCCAGGCAGATGGAGCTCGTTAGCCCTGTAAGGCAATCCATCTACATCCTGAGGACCTCGCTGCCACCGTCCAAGCTCACTTGGCCCCGGCAGATGAACCTCAGGATTAAAGGGTGGGCTCAGTTCCGCGCACACTGTGTCTCACCTAAAAAATCCAATGCGCAGGCTGGAAGGTGTAAAGACCTTCCCCGGTTCTTCGTTCGCGAAGACTGGCCATTACTATTTACTTACTACCAAAAGGGAATATAATATGAATCCCACGGAGAAGACTCCTTTTCACCCTAATAATTCTGTTTCTTTGTTGGTCATTTAAAATAAGTTATAAATATCTAAAATATCTGTGACTCTTTACTCAAAAAGGATTTATGTCTACATTTCCTAGATAAATCCAACTGCATTTTACAATTGAAATTCTGTTCTCAAGAATCAAGACCATGTAAAACAATGAGGTGGAAATGCAACTGAAAGGTAAAACTCCAAAAGATTATGTACATTTAGGTGTTAAAAAATTTGCACATTCCACAAGATGTCTTCATGATGGAGAACAGTCATTTAAGGCTGCATTAATTGTGTAATAGATTTTGCTAGGTGACACTGTAGCACTCATTCAAATCCCTGATTTACCACAAACTCTGCTTTTAAAAAAAAAGTCATCTAGGTGGTCACACCACAAGTTCCAAGCTCCATCCTCACAAAGTTAACTTCTCCTCCATGGAAGCCTCCAAAGAGAGATGGACCACTCAATTGTAGCTGGAGTCTGCACTAGGGAACAATAGGCCTTACCAAAAGCACACACTGCCAAAGCTCCTCCAGTTGTCACCCAGCCATGAAATGTCCCCTTAGGTCCCCACAGGCCTTGTCCATGTGACACAGGGAGCATGGCTGAGCCGTTTCATCTTTCCCAGCTCATCTTTCCCAGCAGCATCAGCTCAGGCAAACTTCTCTCCTGCTCCTCTCAACAGTAAATTTAGCCTTAGGGCAATCAGGGTTTGATGAAGATTTAAATTCTTCCATCAGGTATCAAGAAGGATAATTTTCTGGCTCTGCACTGCGTACAAACAAAATTATGTTTGTACATATATGTATCTCTATTGATTTCTCCCTGTAGCTACAGGGCCTAGACAGTCCAGCTGTGGAGGCATTTCAAAAGCAGGTACTGTCCTAGGACCTTCTCTGAGTGTGGGACAGATGGACAGCCAGCCTGCCTCAGAGGGTTCTTTAAAGCCAAGATCAGCTCTTGGCCAGTGAGTGTTTTCTTCTGCTCTCTTTTCATGCGCCATTTCCCTGCAAACTGAGCAAGGGAGAAACTTCTGCACTGCTCTCTGGTTGACAGCAGAGTTGTAGCACCTGAATGTCCAGGAGGCTGCAGCCACTGCATGCTGCTGCTCAAAACAGCTCCAGGCAACATCCCAGTGACACTGAAAATGTGTTCTGGATGTTTGCACAAGGAAAGACTTGACTGATCACAAAGTGACATGCTCCAGGGCTCTGAACCACACAAGGAGAACTGAAGACATGGAAATTGAAGTGCTGTCAAGCAGAAAAACTAGACAAAACTGCAATTAAATTCATGTTGTAATAGAACAGGCTGAAAGATAACATCAGTTGTTAAATCTCTGAGATGTGACCTGGAAGTAACATGATAGATCATGTCAGTATCAGCTGGATCACTGTTCACATGGATTTATTTTCACATTTAAATAATCCATACTGTATTGATTTCATGAATCCTCTTTCACATACTGATTCTAAACTGTAACAAGCTGTAAGGTGACTGATCTTGTGCACTTTATTTAAGAACTCAGTGCATTGCTTAGACATGGTTTCCTATGCATGAATCCAGAGGCAAGTGTGATGCACCACACAGTGAGAAGAAAATTACATCTTAGAAAGGTCTGGAAGGGCAAAAGCTAGTACTAGGAATGCAGGTTGATTTTGAAATCTAGACAACAGACTACCATTTTCAAAAAATACCAAAGAAAAAACACTCATTAAACTGCCACTTACAAAGTGGAGGGAAACCTGAGAGTCTCAGTTTTGTTTGGGTTTTGAAAGGGATGTGTTCAAAATTCAGGCTGTACTGCTGTACCTGGAACTGGGTAACCTAATCCTGGGATGTCTCCATGTCACTATCACTTGTGAAAATTCTGCTTATACTTAGAAGTATCTGGCATGTCTTGGGATGCTAAGACAAGACTATTTCCTATGCAAAACTATTTCCTATGCACATGCTTTCTCCAGTAGGGACATATGTTCCTTTTGACGTGAGTGCAATCCAGTGCCATGAGAAAGAATTTCATTTCATTCTTTGGAATGAGCATTTCTTTTACTTCTCTTTATAATACGCATTTCATACATTTCAGTGCAGTTCGCTTTACAAGTTGGTTAAGAGATTCAATCTCCTTCTACCTCTAAACAGGTGAGGTAGCATTTTGGTGAGCACCAACTGGGTGAAAGATTCTACTGTGGTTTGTGTTATCTCAGATCAGGTGCAGTTCCATAAAAGCCCTTTTAGTGTCACGGAGCACTAAGCTCACGGCTGAATTTAATCAAAGGTAACACCTCTACTTCATAAGAATTTAGTAGTGGGAAGTATTGGGAGAGTATTAAATATTACAACATGTAGAGTAGAAAGAGGGTAACATTACTCATTCCTTCCACACAGGTCACTTTCAGCTACCTGAGCTGTAGCTGATTATTCTTGTATCTTCCTCTGCTAGCTCATGGCAGCCATCAACAGACACACAGACCAGACAAGAAGGTATTCTTCCCCACTGCCTCCTCCTTTCCCTTTCTATTTCATGGCCAGAAACAGAAGTCATCAACTCTGTGGGGTTTTTTTCCCAAAATCTCTTAGCAAAACACTGCCTAATTCACAGAAGAAATGAATAGTATCTAATATTTCAAAAATCAACAGCCTAATTAAGAATAACATCTTTATTATACAGATGATCAGGTCCTTTTGCAGCTGAATTAAAAATCACAGGTTTGATGAGAACAATGAAGCTTCAGAAGAGAAGCCAACTGCCTTGACTGTCCTTTACCAAAGCACGTCAGAAATTCAGATGTCCTTCCCTGGCTATCTGTAAAATAATTTTGTATTGCACACCTTGTAGAAGGTGTGTGCCTGATGAAATGACTGAGGTGCTGTAAGGTGTCTGTTATCCTGCTTATTGTTCATTACCTGGGACCTACCTCTGCAGCAGCAGCAGCAGCACAGGACAGTGAGATCCTAAGCTGTCCAGCATGTTTTTTGCACAGTCTGTGTGAGAGGCAGAGCAAGCTTGGGGTTTCCTTACATGTGAGGACCTATACACGTTCTGCAAATTCATAATTCCCTAAAGGTCAGTGGATCAGATGGCAGGAACAGCTGATCATCTCAGCAAGACCAAGTAACAAGTACCACTTGTTTGAGCTCTGCCAGTGGGTGGAAAGTCTTATCAGAACCATGGTATACAGGGAGAAGAGAAAAAAATATGTATACAGAGTGCCAGCTCCAAGGCTGTCTCAGAAGGAACATGTTGTTAGGACAGGTACATGTGTGCAAACATGTTGTAAGGACTTAAAGAGCGCAACTGATTGGATATAAAACACTGTCAAAGCCACCAAAGGAACTTGAGATAAACACAGAAGAGTGGAATTTGCAAATGAAGGCACTAACTCCAGGTCGAGCAAGACAGATCTGGGTAGCATATCCTAGTTAATGCATCCAGACAAAAATTTCCACTGTGTCAGACTGTGGGAAAGAAAGCAAACGCTTATACAAATGCCATCCCAAGTTATGGGAATGGCATCTACACTTCGTGGATACCCTGAACCTGGACTGTATAAAGGTGGTACCTTCAGAAGAACAACTCCGGGACCCCCATGACTGAGAAGAGGAGTCAAGAAGGACTAATGGGATGCCCCTGGATCTCCTGACAGAACTCCCTGAGGCTGTCTCGATGCACAGCCATGTGGAAACGGAAGAATGGCTGAAATGAAGAGAGTTCACAGTAACTGAGGTTGTTACTGAACCAGTAGAGGCTCTACTTTTTTCCTGTGCATTGACTTTGAACTACACTTGCTAAAATAGCATTTTATTAAAATGTCAGGTTTCAGCCCCTGAAGGTGCATTAAAAATGCTGACACAGAAATCACTGGCTCCAAGATAATTCCCTGAAAATTGTGTGAAATGAAAAAGGAAGAAAAACAGCAAGGTGGAAAATACAAGCTTTTAGCCTCACTTGGAGGCAGAGATATTCCCCTCCTGAGCCCTTCTAATTCAAAAAATGGTTGCAAAGTCTTCCTTGCTTTCTAATGTACTTCCAAAGTCTATTTAACCTTCAGCAACAAAATCTTCCTCTTATCCTGAAAGAGGTTGATTGAGAAAATCTTTGACAGGTAAGAAGAGACAGAATTTTTTTCAGGATCTGTTTTTTCTGGATTAACCTTTCAGAAATGCATTCAGAAGTGAAGAACAACATTTTAAGCACTGCAACTGAAATAAAGAGCTGATTCCAAGCACATACATCTTTTCCTCCTCCTCTGAAACTGTTCCCCAAGCCCCAACTGAATCTTCCAATTTTGGTCTGTTCACTTGAAAGTGCTTTAATGTGGTTGCTTCCTGGAAAGCAGCAGATTCTTGAAGATCTGTTTCATCTTCCTCCATATCTTCCCAGTAGAAAGGTAAGTCACAACTGCTTTAGAATTTCTACCACATTAAGGGACCACTTTGCAAAGGTCATGTGGGGACAGGTTCTGAGCACCCCTTATCTACAGACCTCCTTCTCTCTACTCTCTGTACTGGCCAACTGTACATGCTTAGCAGCTAGTATGGTGGCTTTCCTGTCAGGCATTTGCTTTAAGAAATATTTGCTTTGGCAAGTGCTATCATTCTACGTAGTTTCACAAAATTTCCAACCATTCTTCTTACACAATTCATTCCTTATTTGTGTCAGTTCTGTAAGGTATTGGCCCACAGTTGCTGGGTCACAACTAAGACCCTGTTCTGAATGCATATCCAGATGTAGGTGAAGAAGAAAGTAAGTTTTATGATATTCCCTGGGCTTTTCTTCCCCACTTAGATATATCAATAAAACTTGTTTGTCAAGGCAATCAATCTGGAGGGGAAACAACCCTGCAGCACAACAGATAAATAGCAAAATGCACAGCACCTGAAGTACAGAGACTTCATAGCTCCTTTCTCCAAAGGGAGATGCTTTTTGGGTAGAGTTTTCTTTCCCTACTCTTTGGTAACGCTGACCTACAGCCCTGAGGTCTCTTTTCTCCCTCCTTAGGCAGCAAGGACTAGATTACACTTGCACTTACCAGGTGGGGGCAACCTTCCCACCTTTGTCATTCCCTGCAGTGTTCCATTGCCTCAGCTGCTCCTCCCCGTCAGGTCTCCAAGCACATCTTGATCACCATCACAGCATGTGCTGCTTTCCTCTGCTTGAGATCCTCCTCCCAGCAAAAGATAAGTACAGTTACCAGATCTCGTACTGTCTTCCCACATAGGAAAATCCTGAATGAGAGAGATGCCTTCCATTAAATACTACATGTTCTAATACTGCTATTTATCAGCTGCTGATAATATGAATTTCTGTGCCTTTTCTCCTTCCCCAAATGCTACGTTTTGCACCCCAAACCTTCAAACTTTTCATCTGGTCGAGACTGAATGTCTACCCCATTTGTAGTTAAATGCCACCACTTGACTCATCCCCCTTTCCTTAGACCTACAACTTTTTCCCAGTTTATGAAATGCATCCTCTTCTGTCAAGGCACATTACAGAGCTTAAAAAAATGGTGGGGTTGATGAATGGATTTAGAGCAGCCCTGCAAAGATGGAGCGGAGGGATACTGGAGAATGAAACATTGGATATGAGAGTGCTGTGTGCTTGCAGCCCTGAAAACCCATGCTATGTTGGGCTGTGTCTAAAGAAGGACATTCAGTGGAGCAGGGAAGGGAATTCTGCCCCTCTGGTTCAGTGAAACACAGGAACAGGATGCCCACAGAAGTTGCAGATACCCCATCATTGGGAGTGTTCAGTGTCAGTTTGGATGAGGGTCTGATGAGCCTGGTCTAGTGGAAAGTGTCCAAAGGCACATGGATTGGACTAGGTGACCTTTAAAGGTCCCTTCCATGGCCAGCCTTTCTGTCATTTTATGATTTCAGGGCACATGAGACAGGAAGGAAAAAGAACTTAAATGCGATTGAGGCAGTGAGATAATAAGGGTAAGTTCTGGTGTACATGTGTGCAAAGAACTCCAGAGTATCATAGCACCTTGAGGTAGAGTCCTTTTAAAGCATGAGGTGCATATCCTGAAGTATCTGTGGCCTTAACTTTCATAGGAAACAGGATACTCAGAATTTCAGATACTCTGAATTTCAAATACTCTGAAATTCCAGGTGCTGCCTGCATCTTTGGATCTTTACAACTCAAAAGGCAACTAAAGTTCAAATCCAAATGAAAAGAAATACAAATGGCATACTTTAACAGGCTCTTATTAAAGCAAAGACAAATACCCTCTCGGTAACAACACAAAGTCCTCAAGAACAAAATTCCTTCTTTTCCCATGCAGAGATTGCTAATCACCAAAGTGTGGTAGTGGACACCCTCCATTTGCACAGTTTTGAGGAGAGATCTCTGCACCCTGCAGCAGAGCCACGTGGATGCATGCAGCATCCTCGGCTCACACCAGTTAGGCCTCAAAGAAATAGATGATGCTCTTCCAAATGGGGAGAGAAGTGCTGGGGTTAATACCTCTGCATGATGACAGCAGCCAGAGACAAGAAGGGATGGTGGGACAGCCCAGCCCAGGTGGTGATGGATCCTGGCTCTCCAGAGTCGTGAGCAGGGTGCCAGCAGCCCTTCCACCCTACTCTGGAGGGACAGCAACTCCAGCTCCTTCCTTCAGGTGTGGGGCCAGACTCCATCACTCATGCTTTTGAGGAGCACCAATGCACTGTCTTCCAGAAGCATGGAGACTTGGCAAACAGAGAGAGACCTGGCACTGTGAGTGAGTGACAGCGGCATTGGATGGGACTGGAGCAAAATGCCCCTTTCTGCTTCTCCCTGAGGCAGGGACATGACCCACAGGGATGGGAGACTCATACCCAGGGTTGGCCACTGACCACCCAAGTCCTTCAAATCCTGGCATTGCCCATGGAAAAGCAGTGAGAGGAGAAGGTTTCATCCAGCTGCCGGCAGTCTACGCTGACTGATCCCACCACTCTGCCCCTCATAGGAGACCATGACATGGGATGAGACACACAGCTATCTGTGTTTGAGAAACAGCAACACAAAAATAGAGACATTGAAAACAAGAAACATTATTTCCTTTTTTTCTCCTGACACTGTGTGCTAGTCAGGACAAATATTATATTGTGGCTTCACCTGCTGGCTGAGTGTGATATCACTGAGCAGCAGATTGTGACATCATGGAGGGATGTACAAAGACATCTTGTCCTCCACTGTTTATATTTGGACTTGGGCATAACCTTTTCCAGTCTGGCTTCAATCTGAACTCCATCTGAGCAAGACTGTGAGGCCAAGAGGATTGAGCCAGGCTTCTCTGGTGCTGGCTGGTGCCTGTCATTGACAGACCTCAGTGCCAGACCCAGATCAATCACTCCTGTTTCCCTGGCCCTGGCTGGTTCAGGCAGCTGGGCACTGCAGGTGCTGGCAGCAGTAAAGGTTGGCTGTGTGGGACAACATCCCACCAAGGGTGGCCATGGTGTGCGTGAAGGGGAGCAGGGAGCTGAGAAGGTGTTGTTCTTAAGGGGCCTGAGCATTTCTTCCTCCTCTTCCCAGGACACCAGTGACCATGGCCTCTCTTTCCTGAAGTGTGTGACACCAGTGAGAGAAAGCAGTTCCTGATCCTCAGCTCTCACCAACGTGCTGCAGAGCACAAAAATGGCCATGGAGATAGACAGGAACTGCTCCATCTGCCAAGACACTTGGAAGGACGTGGCTTCTGCTCTGCCCTGTCACCACAGGTTCTGCCTGGGCTGCATCCTGAGGTGGGCTCAGAGAAATCCATCATGCCCACTCTGCAGAAGGACGATAGAGACTATCAGGTTTTCTGACAGTGAAGACGATTATCTGGAGACAGCCATCACAGCCCCCAAGGAGCTGCCAGATGGCAGCAGCCTGGCAGGGACAGCTCCCGAAAGCCTGGATGAGAACAGCCCCTATTTCCCTGTGGCATCCCATCCATCTTCTCCACAGGGGACACTATCCCTACCTGAGCAGAGGGCCTCAGGG
>NW_020956015.1:182648-204377 GCF_003031625.1 Empidonax traillii
AGGGCTGGAGTTTGGGGGTGGCCTTCTTCCTGAGGTCTGGGCAGGACTTTTCCGTGAACGGCAGCAGCTCCTGGACCCTGTGCGGCCTTGGCTGCGCCAGAGGCTGGAGGGAATATACCGGAGCTGGTGGTGGCTGGTTGAGGCCGCAGAGAGCACCATTCTGCACGACCTCTGTGTCAAAGGACCAAACGCACAGGCCTTGATTGAGGGGCTGGAGCCTCTCCTTGAGCAACACACAGCACTGCTGGTCCATGGTGTTATCAACATCATTGTGGCCCAGTGCAGTGGGGAGGCCCAGAGGCTGCTGCGCTCTGGTGCAGTCAGAGACGAGAACAATCCCCCTCCTGTGCCTGTCCCTGCAGAGCAGGACCGGCCTCAAGAGGAGCTGGGGCAGGTAATGATGGTGGCAGGTCCCTCTGCACAGGGTGGCAGCTGCTGCCAGTCCAGTCTCGTCCGGGGCAGCGATCAATGTCCCCGTGGGCCCAGGCACCCCCGAGATGGAAAGGCCTCCAGGCCCAGGACTCTCCCCAGCCCTGCAAGAGGCCACTCTGCTGGCAGCACTAGCAGGGCTCCTGCAACCCTTTATTCAAAGAAAAGGAAATAAATTGTTATTTCCCTCACACAGTCTCTCTTGCTGCTTTCTCTCCCTTCTATTGCCTTTTCCCTTCTCCTTGTGCCCCATCATGGGTGCGCCCATGTGCTGAGGGGCACAGCCATGGGCCCCTGCAGACCAAGGTCCATTTCAGATGTGGTTCTTCCCACAGGAAGTCTTGCTACAGCCGCACTCTCACCGTGCAGCAGATGCCAGCCAAAGTCAGAGTAGGCAGCAGGGCTCATCACAGGATGATGCCCTCAGCCTGCCTCCAGTCCCCCTCACCGCCCAGCAACCCACACTTCTGCTCTGGTTTCTCTCCACTGTCTGATGACACCCAGGGCAGCCTGCAGAGAGTAAATGTTTTGGCAGACAAGAAAGATCTAGTGGAAACTTGATTCTGATAATTTTATCTCTATGTCCCAAACAAATGTAATTTTTTTCAGAACAGATTTATGGTTATTAACAATATTATTGAAGGAGACAGTAATAGCTTTGGCTTCAGCCACTATTAAATCTTGGAAAAGCACTTTTTAAGACAATACTCTTCATTTCCTATTTATACAAAGGGTGGTGTTGCCCAGTTTGAGGGAATTTACAGAAATTATTCATCAAGCAGATACATTGTCCTAGGAGAGCAGAATAAAAATGACTTACTGCAAAAAGCAACTAATACAATAGTGCTAAATGAGAATCATATATCTGGCAGGGGCACAGATGACTAAAATTAACTGGGACCCAAGAGTTTAACAGCAGAGGGATCTGTTTTGTTGTTCAGTATATAAGTGGGCAAATTTAGAAGCCTTGTTGCCTTGTGAGAAGAGATAAGAAAATTACCTTTTCAGGAAAGAGCAAGAAAAGTTGTTTTAAAGTCTTAATTTTTAAAATATTTTAAAATGAAAGAAGATAAGCAACTATTTTTATTTGATAAATTTACCAGCAGGATGAATAATCGACAACTTCATTTTCAAATATTGCTTTAAAATAATAAAAAAAAAGTACAGGTATTTCTTACCTCCTATTTACTATTCAGAATCAATTCTGCTGTGTTGATTAAAGGGCTAGATGTGTACAGTATCTGCATTTGAGTTATAAAAGAGACTAAAACATTGTTCCAATATTTCTTAAACAAGAGCCTAAGCAAGCCTTTCAGCTTTTTTATTTCCTTTATTTTCAGTACTAACCTTTTTACTTTCTCTTGCTGATTCTCAGCACATCTCCAGACAGAAGGCATTGGGTTAAGTCCTTTTAGAACCAAAATCTAATGCTTGTGCTGAATATGTGTGCATCATATTCTAGGTACAGCATAAGAAGGACTTCAGGACTAACATGGTGAGAAGTTCTGACTAACAAGATGTATCTTATAAGGGCATTCAGTTCTTGTGCTTTACTTCACAGTTACTCTTGTGGCTGTTTTGGGGACATGAACAATGCTAAGTATTAGAAGTACTGTATTTAGGCCTTAAAATATAAATGCTGAACTATATAAAGGTTTGGCCTGGAATGGATCTATAAAAATCCTAGAATCATGGAATGGGTTCAGTTGGAAGGGTTAAAGATCATCTGGGTTTTCTTCTTTTCTGCAGAGTACTGCCTTTATAATACATTTATTGGATTGATATTTCTCCCAAATTCAATTATCATTTTGAATGTTTATATCCACTGTGCACCACTGATGTTGGTTTTATAAAATTTCAGTCAAACTGGTAAGTTTAACCTCATATTCTCCCTGTAGTGGAGCATATAGGGTTTTAAGACACAATTAACTCTGAAAAATTCAGCAAACTTTCATCAGGTTCTTATTAACAGAAAATTAACTCCTTTTTCCAAGAAAGAATTATTGTTTTAAAGTTTTAATTCCTAATCAAGGATTTTTATTAAATTGATCAGAATGACTCAGCAATATCAAAAAAATAAATTTGAACTCAGTATATAGATTTAATTTTTTAATTTAAAAAACTTTAATTTTTGATAGGTTTGTCTGAACTGCACAAACTAGGAGAAATAAACTAGGAGAATAAAAAATAACATTATTAAGCATGATACAGTTCTGTCAAGGTCAGTGGCATCTTCAGTACCAATGAGAGCAGGAGCATTTCTAGTATGCTTATTTCTCAAACCAGAAATCTCCCCCCAAATAGATATTAATACTTAAGGGATGAAGGATTCTGTTGCTCATTTTCTTCATTCTCCCACAAAAATATTTAGCTACTCCTGCCACACTAGTTCTTGCTAAATCAAGCAAGTTTCAATTTATTGCTAAACAAGCCCAGGTATTTTATTTATTTTTTTTCTCAGACACAAGCACTGAGAGCATATAAAATCAATTCCCTTAAGAATCTCATATAGTCAAGTGACCTGATCTAGAAAAATGGTTTTTTCCATGTAATTTTCCATAAAAATTACCTTTTTTTTTATTTCTGTTATCTAAGTAGTGGAATTATTATATTGCTTATACTTTCAAAGTCTGTTGATTCTACATCAGTTGATTTAGAAGTTATGCATGACTTTTTGTGTTTCTCATGGGACAGAGAGATAGACCAGTGATTTAAAAGGAATATAATGCTTTATGAGTGGCCCTGGTTGATACAGTCCTTATTTTTCAAGCTAAAGTCCAGTTCCACGCACAAAAAAATCCTGCCATTTCTAGATGCATTTTACTTTACCAAGCCAATTCTTTCTTGGTGAATTTATTCTGTTCTGCTTAACCATACCACAGGAAGCAGTAAGACACTTATTATAGTAATCTCTCTTCAAGCACAGTATAATTTATGATGAAGTCCAAGCTCCTCCTAGTTAAGGTAATTTTCTGAGATTCCTTCTACAGTTAATGGCAATTCAGAGGCACTAAGCTGAGTTCCTGGAGTACCTAAGAATTACGTGTTTCTCTCTACTGACTACACTGGATTTCTAAATAAATAATAGCAAATATTAATAATAATTGAAAAAAATCAGTCACCTTGTTCTAGTTACCTTGATTTGTTTCCACAGATATTTCACTTGTTTTTTACCCTTACAAAGGGTGAAACTTGTTGTTTTGAAGCTGAAGACAGTCACACAGGGAGTGAGAATTTCATAACTGTTTCTACATCTCAGAGCCAAAGTCGAATCCACTGCCAAGATGCTGCAGTCAGACCCTCTTTGTTGGAAGAATGCTCGTCTTGGAATGAGGAGTTTGTCTTTTCTCAAAACAGCAAAATTCACATCTCTGTTTTTGTTATGACTCTTACTGATTCACACTGTTGCCCAGTTACTCAGAGATCACTGTATTGATTATTGCTTTAATATATTGTGATTTGTTAAGATATATCCTTTCAGGAAGTCTTTGTAAAGGCTTTGGAAATTCTCCTCACTGTAAGAGTTTCATGCACAGTAGTTCTTTACTTTCTGAGGTAGCACAAAGCATTTCAATTTAATCTCCTGCTGCCATTTTATCTGTAGTACCAAGTCTTCCTGAGGGAAGAAAATGCAGACTTTCAAGATTCTCATTGAAACATTCAGCTTGTAAATTATATCTTTCTTCTAATGAATAGTTTTGAAAACGTTTGGAAAGCACATGTCAATGTAGTTACTAGAACAAGGCCATTACTAACATCTAGATCTCCAAATCTTTGCTTCATGTGTTGTAATTGAGAGGCAAGTCCGAGGTTGGTCTAAGAGAAAATTAATAAGGATAAAGGTGGAGTCAGATGGGGGTGCCCTCCAGTCCCAGGAGGTACATTGAGGCCAATTCTTTATTTCATTCCCTCATAACACAAAGTAAAAAACAAACAAACAAACAAACAAAAAACACCAAAAAAAAACCACCAAAGCACACATGCACGAACACAAAAAACAAAACAAAACTCAAACACAAAAAAAACCCCACCAATCAGCCTCAAAACAGACAGACACACTTGTTAAAATAGTTTTCTAGTAGTAGTAAAAACAAAGTCATCATTTGCGCTGCCATTTCTGTAGATACTTAAGGCAAATTAGTCACTGTACATGCAAACCCACTCTGTTTTGCTGTCATGTATCTGGAGCTATTTTATATAGTGTGGTTCTTGTAAGTTTTCCTTTCTACAATTTTAAAGTAATACAAATATATAAGGTAAGAACATCTTACTTTGTTTCAGCTACTTGGCTGGACCCCCTCCATGATCCATTAACATCCTTGTTCCAGGAGAAGAGATAAAAATCGCTAGAATTAAAGAAGCAGGTTGATGGTCACAAATGCCTTGCTGACCCACATATTGTGACTTGCAAGTCATGGCATTGCCCTTGAGAAATGGAAAGCTATCCGAGAACAAAAACATTTGCAGTGCCAAGTTTTACTGTTTTAGGAAGTGTGGAAAGAAAAACAGGACCATTTATCCTGATTTTTTGCAATAAACAGATGGCAAAAGAACTCAACAGAAGTAGCATGGTAAACTACAGAGACTGTTGCAAATACCACCAGTCTTCCTTCCACTAGAGGACATTTGTGGAAAGATGAGTAGTTCATCAGTGACCTTATTCCAGATTTCCCAGAACAGCAGTGTCATTTTAGAGAAATTCATCTTTCTCTTCATAAGAAGTACTTATTTTGTTCCAATGTCTGAAACAAAACCTCTCTGAAGGCATTCTGTCAGAAAAAAAATAGTCAGAAACTGGCTCAGAAAAGTGACGTAACACTGCCCAGAATTGCCATGAAAGCTGTCAGAAGCACAAAAAGCCTATGACTCTCAAACGCTGTTGTCTCTAAGCTGTGTCTCCTGGGTGGGTGCTCACATGAGAACAAGTCAGTATCAGACATGCTCTTATCATGAGCCAATCTCAGCCCCACGGACCTTGTGGCACTGTTTGCACCCCACTGAGCTGAGCTCTTATTCTGTGTCCCTGTCCAGCTTCACCCACACTCACAGCATGGTGCAGGAATTGACTGCTAAAGAGAGCAAAAATACTTATCTTGACTGTCTGTTACTAAACATACATATCAGGGAAGGTGCAAAATGCCCCCTTTGGATCATATTCAATTGCAATAAAATTGATTCATTTTGTGAAGGGGATCAAAACATTAGAGTTTTAATTTCTTATAGAAAATATAATGTTTACTTCATTTATCATTTCTAATCAAATCAGTGCATCTGCTGAGCTAGGTCAGAATGAAAAGGTAACTGTAAGAATGGTTCTGCAGAACACTGGATTGGTTTCATTTGATGTTAAGTGCTTAAGATTAGGTATCCAAGTGCCAAAACTTATCAACTCCATGTTTGGGTTATTAAATCAAAAAGGCAGAAAGGCTCAAATATTATCCACTGAGAAGAAAGGGATTGGAAAGTTTCACAGTGGCATAACATCATGCTTTCCACTCCATTAGCTGGAAACATTCACTAGCATCCCATGTGATGGAATTTAGCACTTGCCCAATACATTTTTTCTAAAACCAGATAAACACTAGAAGTGTGAAAGAGACAGTAATTATTTTTCCCCTAAAAAAAAATTAAGAAGACTGACAAAACATTAATTAGACTTCTTGTCCCTAAATATAATGCAGTAGTGGTATCCACTTGCTTCCACAGATTTAGAGTTCAGCTAGAATTTCCCTTGAAGTGTCAGTAGGAAAGACACCAGTTTGGAATAATAGTCAAAACATCATTATAAAAAGCCTATATTTCCATTTCAGTTTCTTGCTACTTATGTTAGAATACTCACTTTCTCAAGACAGTATAAAGTCACATTTTATGAAAAAGGAAAAGTTTAAAATCTGCATAACAAATCACTTAATTAGAGCCATCTAATTAGTTTGCCTTGAGAGAGCCCAGTAAAAGCAGCATGTTCTCATTAATTAGTTACAGTAACAGTGAGAGGAGAACAGGATAGAAAATCACTAAAATCTTTGTATAGCAATGCAACCTACTTTCCTTCTTCTAGACAACTTAATAAATGCCACAAGAGTATAGATTTAATACTTCAAATGGATATCATTTTCTATCAATAAAGAAATGGGGCAGCTAAACTCTGCAAAAAAAAAAATTAGAAAAAAAAAAGTCCTTCTGAATTTTTCAGTAAAATCGTTTAGAGGAGCAGTCACTTACATTAAAGGCTATTGACTGCCTGAGCTTTCCCTTTTCCATTCCCAACTCATTTTTTAAACATATTCAGATACTCCTCTAGCTTGTTAAGGAACATATTACCTTTTCATGTGAGGTGCAGAGTTTTGTATGTGCTTTTTCTTGGCTGTAAATTCTACACTTTGAATTTCTAGTATCATTACTAGAAAATAATCCTTTGAGTCAAAAGACTGATAAAATATTTATGTGTGCAAAGGTACCTGTGCATAAATGCACATACATATAGCTGTGAAAATTATGCAATAAAGAGTAAAAGGTGGTAGAAAAAAACCCACAATTCTCCTCTATTCAAGAGTTTTGAGACCACATCTGTAGTTCTGTGTCCAGCTTTGAAATCACCAAGGCTTTGACCAGCTGGGATGAATCCTGCCAAAGTCTACAAAGATAGTTGCATGGCTGTGTAGTATATAACAGGATGGGATAGTTAAGAGGGTCTTGTGTGAGCAGGGAGAAGGGGGGGAACCCATAGCACTCAAAAAAAGCTAAAGTAGGAATTGACTGGTATGTTCAGGTTCTCCTGAGTGATAATGGAGAAGATGGAGTCAAGACTCTTAGACGGGGTCAGATTCTTAGAAATGCTCAGCAAAGAGATGTGAGGGAAAAAAATGCAACCTGTTGTAGGGAATATTCTGATTAGCCAGAGAAAAACATTCTTTTCCATGATGGACAAGAGCTCAGAGAGTCTTGCAAGTCTCCATCCTTAGAGATAATCAAAATCCCTCGGACATGAGCCTAAGCAACCTAATCAAACTTCTGAGTTGGTGTTGTTATGAGCAGGAATGCTGGATGAGATGATCTCCAGAGGTTCTTTCCTCTATTATTTATTTTCCAGAAAGCTGAAAATTGTCTATAAATATATCAAAGTGCTAAGAAACTAATTTTTAACCTTAGCTTACTGTCCAGGCAGCAAAGGGCTCTATTTGCCTTGTTTAAAGGTCACTAGCACAACATGATATTGGAACTTATTTGTAGCACCTGTTACAGAGGCCTTGACAAGATAGGTACAAACCAAGTAATCCCCCAGGAGGGAAGATGGTTTGAAGGAGACAGAGATGTCATTGAAAGAAATGTTCTGTGTTTTGCTGTGCAGTTAGTGTTACAAGGTAAAGCCTATCCAACAGCTTCACTTGGGTAAAATGAACCCTGTGAATACCTACTCACTGTAACTCGGGGATGATTCTCTATGTGCTGGAAAATAGGGCAAAGCACAGGCAGCTGTTAGAAAGAAGGGTTGATCAAACCTCTCTACTATATTTGCATCTGCTTGGCTCTGGTGAGATCATACCTGGAGTGCTGTGTCCAGAGAGGGGCTCCGCAGTACAGGAGAGACGTGAACATACTGGAGAGAGCCCACCATAGGGCCACAAGGATGATGAAGGGACTGGAGCATCTTTCTTAGGAGAAGAGGCTGAGAGAGCTGGAACTGTTTAGCCTTGAGGAGAGAAGGGTGAACGCATAAGATGTTATCTTATCAGTGTATATGAATACCTGAAAGGAAGGTGCAAAGAGGACAGGGAAAGGCTCTTCTCAGAGGTGTGCAGTGACAGGACCAGAGACAACAGGCACAAACTGAAACACTTCAGCTTCCCTCTAAATATCAGAAAACACTTTACACTGTGAGGGTGAACAAGCTCTGGCAGAGGTTGCCCCGGGGAAATTGGGGAGTCTCTGTCTTTGGAGATATTGAAAAAACAACTGGATATGAATTTGTCTGACCAAAAGGAAAAGAAAGCAGTAGAAAATGTTGCTATATTAAGTTTGGTTCAATTGCCTCTATGGAAGGAAAATGAATCTATAATGATTAGTCTCCATCACAAATGGAGCCAGTACACTTGGATACCTAAGGGTTTCTCTGCGTTGTTTTAAAGAGATCTCTTGCTTGATTAAGAAAAATATAAAAAAACAAAAGTAAAGTAAGAAACAGCCACAAGAAGAGTTTTCTTCCAGTAAGATTAAAAAAGTCAAATTAATGTATGTACCATGGCATAATATGAACCATATCATCTTCAGTATGCCTAGTTTACATAGAATTTATAAAATCAAGTCTTCTGGGCATTTTGGATGGCTAGACACAATTTTCTAGCATAGTATCCAAACATTTTTAAACATTATTGTCTGCTTAATTAATTAATGTTTTGCAGTGATGAAGTGGAAGAAAATGACACAGTGATGGACTGGTGATTCATGCCCAGGTCAAGACATACCATCAGGATCCTGGGCTATAATCTAAATATTGAAAAGAGAGCAACTCTATAAGAAACACTTATTCTCAAGCCTTGTGCATTCTATCCAGCTGTTAAGTACTCCTATTTTCAGTTTACCAGTTATAGGAAATCATTATAATAATGGTGTCTAACTGCTAGTTAGACTTGGATCTAAAATGACTGACATGACGATATACCAATAAAATTCATAGAATTGGCAAGATATTAAATTATTAGCATTCCCACTCTCATTCACAAGATTGCAATAGAAGTTAAAACTCATTCTCTGGAAAGATTTTAATTGTTAAATCCAATCTTATTCATATCACACTTCAAGCAATTTTTTATTTCAGAAATGGATTTCACTATGAATTATATGATGCAGTGCAGGAATAAATATACCACCCCTCCAGCTATAAATTGGCAACTCAGCATTCAATAGACTAATGGAGAAATAAAACCAGAAAGTGTAATGATATTGTCAGGTAACTCAGGTGTTCAATTAAATGAACTTTTCATATCGATTTTTCATACTTTCTTCATCCCTTTTAACTGCATCAAAATCGGTGAACACTGTTTTTTTCCTCAGCTTCAACAAGAGTCAAAGATTCAATATTTCTAAGTTTCGTAGAAACTCAACAGTCCAAGGGTCATGAATTGACCAAAGCCAGAGAGACACATAGTTTTTGCTCTTCCTTTCCCCCAGGCAAAAGAGAAACTTGAAAAGGGCAGCTCAGAGTACAAGAAGTTAGAAGCTGAATGAGAGGTCTAGGAGTGTGGGAATGACATCATTCCAGTGGGATGCCCATGAACAATATAAGGTTGTGACTATCTAGAGCATCATTCCCATTCTAGACCCGTAAAGACCATGAAATATCATGTTACCAAGATCATTTACCAGTCCTTTTCCCATGTAATGTGATCCAATCAAAACAGAAGGAATGTAACATGTTGCTTCAATAAAACTATCGGGTTTCATTCAACGTTTATGATTTTCAGTTGCAAGAACAGGGACAATATAGAATGGGAAATGGAAAAGTGAAAATAGTTAGGGTTTTTTTTAGCTCTAGAGCTCTATAGTCTCTCTAAAGCATATAAAACACTAGAAAGTATTTATAAGCAATTTACATGTCATTCCAGTAAGCAGATTTTTTAAAATAGTGACATGAAAGAAGAAAGAACTTTTTAGAAAATATATTTTTGAAGGCTTCATAGGATTAAAAATCTCACAGATATTTTCCCAAAGAAAAAAATTGCAATAGGTCTGTTCTATGTCTTCAGATTATCTTTCATTTCTCACTATATTAACTTGCATATAAGGTCAGAGTCCTTTAAATATACAGAAAGTTTACATTCTTTCTTTGACATCATTATTGTATCAGGCAACTCCACAGTACTTTATTGACAGACATAAATTCAAAAGCAGGATAGCTGTTAGTTGGTACATGAGAGTCTCTAATAACATCACATCTGTCTATCCGGGTCAAATAAGAATCCACAAAAACAAAATAATTACAGGAGGACTCCAGTACTGTGACATACATTGATAAGCCAGTCCCAGAGACTTCCCTTTTTTCTTAATGTGAAAGTAATTCTTACTGTGAAGTAATTGAATAACACTTGGTGATTCTCTGCCAGCAGGTATCCTGTCTGTTTAACACACACCAACAATTAATGAGTTTCTCACACAGTGTTCCAGGGAATTCAGAGAGAAGCAGTCCATGTCTACAAAGAGGCTGACATCTGAGACTGAGATTCTGACCCTCACGGCAAGAATCAGAAGAGAAAGTGTCTATGTCAAACCAGAAAAGATTTGAAAACAGTTTCAAAGCAGAGGTAAATACTCTAAGATCAGATGTCTCTGAAGAAGATTCAGCAGGTTAGTGTAAAGGCAATAGAGCTGTTACAGAACAAGGTTATGACCTATGCCATGGCAGATCAGCGAAAGGACTCAGGATCTCTCTGTCTACACCTGTTTAAAGACCAATCTATAGCACCTACAGAGGAAAAAAGGAATCTGGCTATAAGAAGAAGAAATGGAATCAAAATCATGAGATACTTAGTCATGTGATTGATGCAATGCACTTGAATTTCCTCAGATCATTCATGTCTACAGTGCTTCAGTAACCATTACTATATTCAACAAAAATTACCTCCATGAGCCTCAGTCCAGAAGGTGTTGCTTTCTTTCTGCCCCTATTGATAATTAGCTCAACAGAAAGACCAAGAACCCCAGGTAGAAACCCTACACATAATTGGGTTTGCCATTTACACTTCCTATGCACTACGCACCTTATGATGCATCTGTCACTTTCCACAGTTTAGTTTTACAAAGGGGAAGTTTGTTCCTGTGTGCTCAGCTTTGTATCCTGATATGTGTTCAGGACAGTCTCCAGAGAGTGCCCACAGATCAGACATCAGAAATGAACCATTTTTTACCCTCTGAGACAAGGCATGCAGATGAAAAAGCATTCTCTGTATTCTGCTACAGATACCCTAATCATCACAGACAAGTCTGCTCTGGATTTGACAGCTGTAAGCCAGCTAAGCAGTGAAGGATATTGAAAGTTCTGTGAGGAAAAGTTCTAGGCATTGTATGTGTTGTCCTTGAACAAACAATATTAATTTCCTGCGGTGTTTTTTGGTTGGTTGGTAGGTTGGTTGATTGGTTGGTTGGTTGGTTGGTTGGTTTTTTTCTTGCTGTTGGTTTTGTGTACTCCTAGAACAAGCTTGTTTCAGAGGAGGAAAGTTCTGTGAAAGCAAGAGGTCTCGAAAGACTCCAGTTACCACTGTATTTGTATAAACAGGGTGTAGCCTGTCACTCACAGTGAGGGAGCTTTTTCAGTGCTCTGGTTGCAGTGAACTGTTATTTTTTAGAGTAAGAGAGGAAATAAAAAATCCTCCTCAGGAATGAGTTAAAGCCAAATAGCTGGAGAACAACCAAGTCTTTCCAGTGTTTACTTCAGCAATTTTTAGTCCTAGAAAGAC
This sequence comes from Empidonax traillii, assembly GCF_003031625.1. Lineage (NCBI taxonomy): Eukaryota > Metazoa > Chordata > Aves > Passeriformes > Tyrannidae > Empidonax > Empidonax traillii. The sequence goes on from NW_020956015.1 coordinate 194,528, forward strand.
ACAGCGTGAAGCAACAAGGCCTGTGACATTTGAGGAAATATTGTCCTCTTTTGAGGTGATGAAATTTCCTAAAACAATACCTCTTTTACACAGTGTAGCATTCTAACAACTTAAATGTATTCTGTGTAACATTCAAAATGAAAAAGTAGAAACTATGGGGAAAAATATTCTCTATATAAATGAAAATGCACTTTCCTTCTTCTTTCCACAGGAGGAAGTGGAGATGCTAACTCTCCACAGCTCCCTTTTTCTTCCCATAGCTGTCAACCACCTTCAAAATTATTTACAAGCTGTTGCGAATGAGTGGTTTAGATTACTCAAAGAATCACCAGAAAGCGTATTGGCAAAAGAAGGTTTGACATTAAAGTGAAAGTGCGACAAAGTTGATTGGCAAGGTTTGCTCTACCACTTACTAGATGGTTAAAGCATATGGAGAAAAATCATATTAAAAATCTACAGTCATTTAATCTAAAACTAAAACCAACCAAAAGTTATTTAGTTGGAGACTAGGGATGGGAAAAGGGTAAGGATGAAAAAGGGTAAGGATAAAAGGGAATAAGGGAGACCTTCCCCTTGAGTAGGAAAGTTCAGAGGGGACCCCTTGGCCAAACTTGGCCCTGGATTTGGCCAATGGTTTATGCCTAAAGGTTTAACAAGACTTGAAACTTAGCAACACTCAATTGATAGCCTAATTTAAAAAATTACCAAAAGATACTTATATAAATTAATATAAGTACCACAGTAGCTCACTTATAGGCCTAACTTACAAATCTAACATACTTAAGAATCTATAGGAAAGCAACTTTCACAGTACATTTTCTATAGCATACTGACACTCAGACACAGACCTAAAGAGTATGTGCAAGAAATATACCCATGAAAAATTCCCCTTGATTTCAGTGGTCACGTCAGAAACCTTTGTATCTTCTCAGTGGGCAAAAAGTTGAGCCTTCAGAAGTGGGGGTATCAGCCCAGGATCCATCACCATCACTCCTATGAATATAACAAATGTGAGAGTTCCCTGGTTCTGAGAGGTGTCCCACTCACAGGGGCATCACTGGTCACAGCCCACTGCGGTCAAGGAGGGCTTAAAGGATCTCACTTAGGATTGCTGCTTAGAAGGTCACAAAGTTGGCTATAGTAGTGACAGTTTTTCATACCTGCTGCAATTTGAGTGGGAAACTTTCTTTGAAAGTTCAGTCAGAAAAATGTTGTTCCACTTGGATTGTTATTCAGGCAAGAAAAATAAGTTTTCAGCACAAGTCCCTGTGAACAGTGTTTTCAATAACCTCAGTAGTTGCTCAGCCAGTACATCAGGGCTGAGGCCTAACGAGTGTTTCTGAGGCCATAATGTGGCTCAGGGGTGGGGCAGAGAGCAGTTTTACCACTACACAGCCCTAAGATTTATAAATAGGGGAAAGCTATTTTAAAATACTTTTACGACCTTAAAATGCTGAAAATATACTTCATGACCAATTTCTCGTATGTGTTAAATTTTAATGTTCTTTCTAAAGACAGTGCTAGGGTGTGACATAACTATCAACCTTTCCAGATAAACATCCAGTACATTCAGGAGTTAACATTTTCTGAGTCACTGATATTCAGGCGTCTTTTCAGGCTTAGTTGGAGTTTAGGGGTAATAATTAATGGATTCCCTGACCAATCAATTTAATGGTTTTAATTGAAGGAAAAAATTATGTTCAAGCAAGAGTAATCATGGATAACACCTGATAGCATACTATGTAAGGAAGAGAGTTATCTGAAAAAAACCTCGAAGTGTAGTGGTGGCAAGGAATAAGCAAAGTTTTCTGGTGATAATTTATGGAATGTGAAAGAGATTGGCATTTCAGGCAGCAAGACAGGCTAGAAGACTGGCCTTGGAGAATAACAGCATGCAAGAGAGATTGAGGAGATATTTGAGGCTGAGGAGGAGCCATAGTTCAAGAACATTAAGTGAAAAGATAGCAAAAATGTTGTTTGAATACATTATTTGAATACCCTCTAAAAGGACTCGAAAAGGTTAAGGTACTGTAGGCATCAAAATTAAAGTGTCAAAACAGAGAACAAAAAGGCATGAGCAGTGTGAATTAAATGGAGGGTTTAGCAGTGAAGTTCATCTATTTCAGAAAGACATTGGACAGATCTTCACTAGTATGGCAGATGCCCATTATTATATGGATGCTTGAGACAGGGAATTCTGAATTACCTACAGAGAAAAGGGAAAAGTTAAAAGTGTGGAAAGGATAACGATGCCTCACTCAGAATTACAGCACTTAGATCTCTGAGTGGGGAGAGAGACATGATTATCTCACAAAGCTCTTCAGCCAATTTCAGGGAAAAGGGATAGCTCTGATGCCTGAAGCTGTTACAAATTCTCATCAGATAAATGTATGTAAAGTGGTGCTTCCTAATCAAAATACATGTTGACCAGGGCATGCTTTGGAGAACTGTAGGGCTCTTATGCATCTGGGATGCATTTCAGAAATTTTGTCTCAGCTTTGCCTACAAAAGAAAGAAAAAACTCTAGTTTTCCTAATCTTTCCTCATCATGAGAACATATAGGTCTGAAGCATCTTTGTCTGAGAGTGCTTTTATGGCATTTCTGGAACTCCATTAAAAAATAAAGATGAAAAAACTACTCCTTAGTTTAAGTTATCTTGCACTACTGAGCTTCATTTAACTCATTAGAAATGTAGTGGAGCTTGCTATTTTGGTTTAAGCTCTTTTGCAAATAAAACTATCACAAACAACAATGTATCAAAAAAAAGAAGAAAAAAAAGTATGGATCGGTTTTTAGCTTGTCCTTTGCCTGTCCACATTCTACTTCAGCTGTGGAAAACTAATAACTTCTAATATTTCTCTGTCATGTTTATGTTCATTTGTGTCTGTAGAAGTGTTAAACTCGTTGCTTTCTACAGATTTTTCCTTAGTAAAAGCAGCCAACCAACCAACCAACCAACCCACCAAAAAAAGCCCTACAAAAACCGCACTGCAACCCCAAAAAGACAATAGTTTCATCTCAAGGGAGAAATTTATTTAATGCAAGGTAGATGTAGTTGAAGCACTTCAGTATACTGTCGTAAATACAGTTTATTCCATTTCCAAGTCCTTTCAGTCTAGTATCAACATCCTTTCTTTGCTTATGAAATTTGCCCAAAGTTTTCCAAAGGGTAAGAGCCAAAAGGTAAGGAGCCCTATATGTTTTTTTCAAAATGTATGTACCTTTCTCAGCTCCAGGATTTCTCCCTTTGTTTCTGACCCTGCTTTGAAAAGGTTTCTCTCGATATCACTGGAGAAGGGTGTCAGGGAAGGCTCCAGCAGCTCCACAAGGACAGGAGAGCTAGGAGCTGTGTGTAAGCAGCAAGCTCACCAACCAGAAGTTCAGATGAAGAGTGGCAATCCCAGGTCAAAGAAAATCCAGTTTTCGTAGTTAAAAACATGTTCTTACTTAAAAATTGTAATACTAAAGTTACTTTTGTGTTCATTTCCTGAAGTTAAAAAAAATATTTTAAGTATAGGCAAAGTTTAAGATATGGCAGTATTCACAGTCTTGGCTCAAGCTACTGCAACAAGAGAGTCATCTCCATAGGTGCTGAATAATGACAATATTCCTGCAGGGATACAGCTAACCCAGTCTCTTCAGTCAATAACAGGATGTCTGTGGAAGAATTTAATAAACAAAGAAGAAGTGGAGATCATGTTTCCAGGTGAAGGATTGGAGTCCTAAGAAACTCAGATAGCCAAATCTCTACACATTGATCTCAAAAATTTATACTCCTCATCTCTAGTGGGTCACCACTGTAATTCCATTCCTACTGCCTCACAGTTATCAATAATTTATGTGATTGTGGTGGGTAGCGATGCCATAGCACCACTTGGAGACTCTGCCAACTGTATTGCTTCCACTCTCATTTCTGAAAGCAGTAATAAAAAAATAGACCCTGAGTTAGAAGCTTCATGTTTTGCAAATGTGTGTAAAGGAGAAGGGAAATATGCAAATTAATTTTTATCTCTAGAGCTGAAATTAAATTTTTCAATTAGCAGAAGTTGCCAATTAAAGGCCCTACTCATTATCATAAAATCCCTAAAATGTGGTCCTGACTATGTTGAAATATCTTTTTAATTAAGCTTTAGATACATTGTAAAGAACAAGTCACTGAATTAATACCAACTAAGTTCTGGCTGTTTCCTTGCAATTGATTTCTTTCCTGATAAATGCTTCTGTACTTTAGCATCTTGCAGTAAAAATCATTTCTACTGTTCACTTTTCTTCCACTGGTCTATGCAAGAATGTGTGATTGTACTTTCATAAGTATTTTCAAACAGACAGGTTTGCTGAATTTTCAAAAAGAAAGTGTCTTCACTGATGCAAACATAGCACCCCCACCTGATGGCAATTCCCAGCATTGAGCAGCTTTCTCAGAGCAATCAGAAAACTGAAGACTAAGCAGCAAGTAAAGCCTTTTAGGACCTTCCATTTGTATTTCCAGAAGATTGGTTTTAAGACTGACTGAGAACTATAAGACTATAAAGAGAACAAGTATTTAATATCTTTAAAATTAAAAGCAATGCGAAATTATTTGGGAACCATGGATTGCTATGGGAAAACATTCAGATACTTCTTCCTCTTGCCAAGGAGATGTTTGCTGTTTCTGCATTGTGAGGCAGAATAACATGTTTTTGCTCCACTCTGGACAGATAGACGACCAGTCACACATCATCAGCATGTGCCAAGAGCAGTCCTGTCTTGATCACAGCCATGTGGACACCAGTTCCACATGAACATGAGGATTACTGGGGTGTGTCTTTCTGCAGAAAGGATCCTGAGGAGACGAAGGAGACAGAGGTTGGCTGTCAGCTCCACGTGTTGCTGCTTTGTCCTCCTCAGCTGAATACATGCCAGTGACAACTTTTCCATTCACACTTAAGTGTTTCCAAGTTGCTTGTTTTGGTTCACTGAGCTATAAATCTACCCTACTGTAATTTTAGGCCTTATTTTTAGTTCTCCACGCAATTATAGTGGCTCATTATAATAGAGATCGGGTACTGCAGCAAGATTTAGCAGCACGAAAACTAGGAAGTCCCAACACTACACTGGCAACAGCTTTCAATATCTGAGTAATAAAATAAGAAATCATTACTATGTACACTCAATTTTGATTCCTTATCTTATTGAATTTTAAGGGTGTTAACACTCTAAAAAATGTTAATGCTTCACTTTTATGAGCCTGATATATCAGCTTCTTACTTTTTTCTCATCTATATTTTCCTATCTATCAAAAAATCCGAGTGTAGAGTAGATAGTCTCATAAATGACTGGCCTCAATGCTACTTGCCTTGCATTTCAATTTCTTTTCTGTCTTTCTGTGCCAAATTTGCATAACCTCTGAAATCAAGGTGAGCTTTAGGTTTCACATTTTTATGGCTTCCCAACTGTGTGCCTAATGGCCAAGTCAGCTTTTATGCTAGCAGTTTACTTTACCCAATTAGTAGTACTTCTAACAGCCAAATGCTTCATTCCTCAAACATACTCTGGTTTCATTTTACACTATACCACTTAACCTTTGAAAATTAGGTGAGTTTAAAGTAAAATAAAACGATAAAATAATAACACATTATTAATAATGAGGACCTACCTCTTATGAAGAAAGATAATCTTGTAATTCATGTCCTTGTATCTGCCGTCTTGTTTCTGCCCACTCAGGTTTTCTTATTTTCCTCACCCCACAGAGCTGTAATATTCTGTCTTCCTATACAAGTCTCAATCCTATTGCTAATTGTCAGTAAACCTACCTTTTGCTTTGTTCCCTCTTCTTTCCAATATTTTATCTATCTAGTTTCCCTTACCAGAGCACAGACACAACAACAAAAAAAAACAAACCCAAAAAAACCCAACAAACCCACACTCAACCCCCCCCCCAAACCAAAATATAGAATATATCATGGCTTTTCTTGTAAATTCCACATAAAATAATTTATTTCATAGCTCCACAGCTCTCCTTTCCTTCAGCAGCATACTGCGGTCCTGCTGACTCCTTGTTCATCTCGACAAATACACCTTGGCCCCTGCTTCCTCTTTCCGTATCCTTTGTTGCCTAAATGGCTGTGAGGAAAAAAAAGACTCCAAGCCAAATTAAGTGGGAGATAAGATAAGGACACAAAGGTTTTAATGAACCCCCAGGCTTTCTGGAATACCCCCAGCGTGCTCCCGAAATCGAGATGTTCACAGTTTTATAATGATTTTCACGCAATCCCCGTCCTGCCACCACCCAGGTTCTGCCCCCGCCACACCTCTTGGAAATTGGGTCTGGGGTGTTTTGGGACCCCCTCTTCTTCATCTTCCTCAGAGCATGTAATGTCCTTGGAGGCCTTCCAGAATTCTAGGCCTGAAGGTTGTTGGGTCTACAGCTATGTCTTGTTCCTTAGGGTTAAGATGTTCTTTTGAAGTTTTACCTTGAAAAAAAAGACTAAACAGACTAAGGAATTTAGGGAATTGATATGGGAATGGGTAACAGGGGTTTGAGCTGGTGTGTTAAGGGTAAAGGGATAATACTGCTGCTACTCTAAAATCTACATAACTACTTCTAAAATCTACAAAAATTAAAAAAATCAAAACATCAAAACTCCAAGGTATCACTTTGAAGTACCCACTACAAACAGGAGAGAGTTTAGGGAGTTCTTCAGACCCTTTACCTGCATTATTTCAAACCTCTGCAAGAATCATTTCAGTGTGTTCTACTTTGCAATACTCCATTGAGACTAGAATAAAACAATAAGTATTTTTTATTGATACAATTTTTTCAGTGCAACCAATGTACTCAGGCATGCAATGATGTTTTTACTGCTTTATTATAACTTTTTAGTGATGTCACCTGACATTTCCAGGTTATGTGGTCCTAAGGAATAAAGCAGATGGTACCTGGAACAACAGATTCAAGGAACCCCACAGAGATGTACCTCAGTACAGACAGCTAACATGACTCTCTCATCTCTGTTTCAAACTGAAGCGGTTTGATGGTGCCAGGCCACTAAAGGTCATGAAACTAATGAGCAGATCTCCAGGTCAGAATGGAGGCAAGGCAGCAGGAATCAGACATTCAATAGTCAATAAAAATAGGTTAAAGCGACCTGGAACACCAGGAATTCGCTCTCATGCCCCTTTGCATAATTCATATCTGGGAAAATTTGGTTGTAAATGTGTTACATGGAAACCAGAATTGCCAGATACCCAAAGTTTATCCAACTACTTGGAAGAAAGTTCTCAAAATGCAATACATTTAGCCAGATGTAGAGAAACAGAATTTTATTTTTCAAGTGCTGCAGTGCCCTAAGGGAAGTGAAGACAGATGCTTTTTTACCTTGGTACGTTGATTACACAGGAAGTGAATAACTACGATACTATCAAAACATCACCATCTTAAAAACACTTGAAAAGCTAGGCAAGATTTAAGGAGTTTTTTCCCCTCATCCACATGAAAACTTCAAGTCCCAAGCCCACAAAGTTATTATCTTGTCTGTCATTAGAGAAACAACTGATAAAGCACATTCCCAGCACTGGCATTTATAGAGAAGGCCTCGTGATCATCATCCATTTAGTTTCTGGAGTAAGAAGGCAAATTAAATTGTTTGATTTTAATATCAGCCTCATGATTTTTTTTTTTTTTTTAATCAGCCTGAGTTGGCAGAAGTGCTGATAGAAGCCAGAATATTCAAGTTTCACCTGTATTAGTAAGTGCTTAGCACATGAGAAAAAATGAAGCATAAACTGGAAGATGCCCAACATTGTCTTAACTGTGTGAGGCATTTTAATAGGAACAAGAACAGATCCAAATACCAGGTGATGAAGAGAAGGATGATTGTCGTTGAGTATCTATTGGCTCTCAGCCCTAAGGATTTACTTTCGACTGTAGCTGTTAATTGCATGGGAAATACAAACGGGTAGCAGGTAAACATCTGCTGTTTACCGGCTGGTTGCTGTTTTAGAGACAAAACCCAAGCACAGCTGTATTTGGCAACTGAGGAAATGGCTGGGTTCAGAGTGGAAGTTTTGTTGATGCTCCACAGATCATTGTTCAAGAATCTGAAGAAAAGGATGTGCAGCCTGTAAGAACTTTCTACAAACAATATAATGAGTTAAAGTAATGGGATTCTTTGAAACTTACTAAAACAGCAACAGGAACAACAACAGAGGCGAAGGTGTAGACCAAATCTTACTGCATTGTTCTATCCAGACAAGCCGTGTGGAGCCTCGAACAACTTGGTCTAGTGTGTGGCATCCCTGCTTATGGCAGGGAGGTTGATCAGAGATAATCCTTCGAACCAAATCATTCTGTGATTCTATGAATTTATGATTCTATGATTGCTTCTATGATTCTAAAAATATATCTTCAGTCAGGTGGCCAGATTGTTTGACAACATTATACAGAAATCTATGGATTATATTTATTACATTGCCTTGTGATTTTTACAGCATTCACACTGGGAAGAGTGTGGGCTTGCACTTTTGCATTTGCACATTCCTGAAAGCTTATTCAATATAAAAATCTCAAGTAGTTAGATCAAGACATATGAAAGGGAAGCAGGTCTGGTAACTGCACAATACAAGATATGAAACATATCATAATATATTAATTTATGATTTACAGTGTTCTTTACTTATTTCCTCTTCTGAAGCTGTTCTGGTGAGAAGAGCATTTCTGTATGGATGTAATTTATTATAATATAATTTATATAATTTATATATTATTTGTATTATTGTTGTTGTTGTTGTTGTTGTTGTTGTTGTTGTTATTACTACTACTTCAGGCTTCCCTTTGGCCTATGCCTTCTAACCTCATATTGGCTCTAATCATAACTGCCCTTGATTCTAACCTAGCATTTCACTTTGACTTTAACTGTACCAGAAAGTACCTTCTTATTTCCCCAAAATAAACTCAGATCAGACCAACCTGCACCAGACTGCAAATTTAAGTCCCTGCTCATGTAAATACAATGCTTACATGTCATCTTAAATTGCCTGGTGCAATATACACATCAGTATATTACAGCTTGATGTGCCTAAAAGTTATAAATTCATCTAACTATGTTGCTAAAGTCTGGGCCTACAAAATTAAAGAATCAGCCTTCAGAGATTGGTATTTTGGAAGAAGATCCCAATTTTTTCCCAAAAATGATAAATGATTATTTGTTTTCTCTCCCCCTTCACTGTCTTTGGATTAAAAAGGAACAAAACCCCTCATGTTAGTTTGTGGCTGTTTTTAAAGAATTCCCTCCAAGTCTAATAACCACAATATTATTTTTAAAATCCAGTGTAATCATTTTTAAAAAGTATGCAGCTGAAAAGCTGGAACATTTTCATAAACAGGAAGGGGGAAAAAAAAAAAAAGAGAGGTTGAGGTCATTAATAAGAATAACAGCTCTGGACCATGATACTATAATTTAAGGAGAAATTGCACTAACTGTCTGGGTCCAGAGGGTTTCTGCACAGTACCTTATTTACGCAGGTCAGTGGTGCTTGTCCGACCTCCACATTTGTGAACCATTTGCTGCTACATTCATTAGGGCATATGACCCACCTAAGGATGGTCAACGATTTGTTATTTGGTAAGACAACATCGTTGATGCTGCTGGTTATGACAAAATAGCTGTTCCATCAGTGCTTCTGTTGTAGCATGCCTGAGTTTAAAATGTGTTTTAGAACCACAAAGATGATGGAGAGATGCGGAATCTTATCCAAGTGTGCAGATACCTGATTGAGGGCATTAAGAAAGAGGGAGTGAGATGTTTCTCAGTGTTGCCGGAAGGAAGGAAGGAAGGAAGGAAGGAAGGAAGGAAGGAAGGAAGGAGGGAG